>NW_020455954.1:1264810-1320339 GCF_003342845.1 Nothoprocta perdicaria
GGTTTCCCTTTATTTTTGTTTTCCTATAAGCTTTTTTTTAAAACTCATTTTTTAAATGCTTGTGTTCGTAGTTCCTAGTTTCACCTTTCTGCGTGTGAAACAGAATGACTGAGTTAGTGACGGGAAGGAGCACAAGGGCAGCCGTGTCCTGGGCGCGCGGTTCGGTGCAGCCCGCAGCAGCCCAAGGGCCTTTTTTACCCCGGCTGGAGCATGTCGTGGCGGGGAAATGATCCCGAGGAGTCCAAAGTTCTCTCAAGAGGGTCGCAGAGGCTTTCCTGAAACGCGGGGCCAGCAGATGTGAAGTGCCGTGGCTTGAGAAGTGGGTGTCTTGCCTCCCTTCCGCATGGGATGTGTTTTTGCTACCCTAGTTCTCCTTCACAAGCTCCTCAGGGATTTAATCGCCAACACCGAGGGTGGGAGAACAAAAGGTGTATTAGGGCAGTAGGCAAAGTAGCCGCAGTAGGCAAAGTAGCCACCCAAAAATCCCGGTTACATTGACATATATGAGATGCTCTCGAAGGCTCCTCCTCAACGCTAGAGTGGGAATGGCCATCACGTCTAAAATCAGCCGCAAGCAGGACGGCTCATGCAGCCACCTCGCGAGCGAAACCCCTCTGTCGCTTTTCCTGTCTTTAGCAGTGCACATTTCACTATGCAGGGAGTTTGCTTGGGAATTTCTGTTCTGTATTCATGCTGGGTGGTTTTCTACATTCTTCTTATCTAAGGTATTTGTGCTTTGTTGAAAAGATGCTTGAAGATGTTCCGGCAGATATTTCTTGGAAAGTGATCATATAAATGATGATCACGGAAACGATAGAAGTTTCTGTTTTTCGATGGTCTCTTATTTTGTGAAGGGTTGTCTTTCACTGGCAGAAGCCCTAGGAAGAAAAGACTCCAAGCAGTAATGAAAGAAGCTTGAAACCACATTTGGGGGGTTTAGCCCCACTTGTGTCATTGGCAGCAAACTTGTGACTCCGCAAGGGGCATTAAAGGAAATGATTTCTCGTCCAGCAAGCAATGGGGCTGTCAAGCCAGCCTCAGTACTTCTTATATCTTTCTTCAAAAGGCCAAACGGGTCCCGTTTCTGTCTTCCATGTCTCCAGCCCTGTTATGCTTCACAGTTAGTAATTCAGGCAAGCAAATGTGCGCAGCAGCAAGTGTCTGAAAGGGAGAACTAAGCGCTTTTCTCTCTTTTGAGAGAGAGTCGGCAGGCACTGGGTGCAAACAATTAAAAGGATTGAATTGTAAATGTATAAGAAAGCAAGCTGGCCTTTGGCCCCGCGYTTCCAGGAAGCTCAGCCCTGCCTTGTAAGTTAATTATCATACCTCTACCCAAATTAAATTTGTTTCGCAAGGTTTCTTTTTCTGCCGCAATGGAAGAAAAAATCCATTCCTGCTTCACACTCAGTATTCTTGGCTGCTCCCAGTGGGGTGATTACAGATCAATACCAGCAGCRCCTTAGCTACCAGCACTGTAACTTCAGTGGGAAATTTCATTGTTGCCACTTATTAATAAGCATTTGCTTCCTCCTCTTTTTCTTTTTTTTTGGTGACACTGTTATGGCTCAGAAAACTGCTTGCTTTTCCTGCTGGACTGCATGAAGGCGGTGCATGGGGGATGATGGCAGCCCCCCGCAAGCTGGGTTAAGTTGGCAGCGCTTTCTGCTCCCAAGCATTGAAGGGGGTCAGCGGGCGCATGCGATCATCGCAAGGGCTGTCTATTGGGAAGGAGGAAACGCTAAATGAAACCCGAAATGAAACTCAGCAGAAAAGAAATAGGGCATCAGGTAGTATCAGCTAAACACACAAGTTTTAAATATAGATAGGATTAAATGTGAGTTTGCAATAGAAGTTTCATTTGGGCAGCCCTGGGTCAGCACTTTGGATTCAGGCTGCCGTTTACCCAGCAGATTTTGAAAGTGTTTTTGAAACACTATTGAGTGTAATGGAGGCAATATCTGCACCGAGAAGAGTATCTGAATAAGTACATGCATAACAACCGGGCGGATTGATCAGATATGTATCACACCTCTTACTAGAAGGAGGAAACATTGCAATGTTAATGATCATTGGAACCCGGAAGCACCAGAAATGGTATATTCCAGAAACTAGCAGTATGTCTATGTCTTGGCATAGACATACTTTTTAGTATCATTCCAGTGGAGGAAGATCTGACCCACGGAGCTGCGCTGCAGGAATGGGGCAGCGCTATGAGGAGAGCAGCTCTTTCTCAAGCTTAGAGCTTCATTCACATGGGCTGGAGCAAGGATATTTTGGCAAAAGGAGAATTTTGCTGCCTTTGGCGGAATTTGGCTGGCGTATTCTGTGTGTACAGCAGGGATGTCTTGCTTTCAAAGAGTAGCTGCTGCTATTCTGCACACTGAGTACCCGGTGGCTATTGGATAGGTGCAGGATACCAGCATACTTGTGCCTCTACTATAAAGTGGTTTTACTATAAACCTCTCAAACTATATTTTGATTGAAATTGTGTGTGGCATTTGCTTTTTGCTATCCTAGCCACTGTTTCCTAACTGCAAGCAGAATCTGAGGTTACGTTGCTCAAGGACAAAGTCCCATCTGCTGTGTTGGAACAATGCACCCAGCAAAGAAAATGTCCTCTGCCATCACCTCATTCTCTTCAAAGCAGCAAAACAGAGGGCCAGCAGGCATCCCAGAGCCTCGTTTGGGAAAAGCAGAGGGCCTTTTGGCTGTTTGAAAGGCCCTTGGAGCAACCAGCTCTTGGGAGAATGAGCGAGGAGCGGGGAGTGCAGCTGCCAGACCGCTCGCCTGCTTTCCAGGGGCCGTGGTGAGAGGCAGAAGGCGCCGCGAGGGCCTGTCCACGCTGGCCATGGAGCCCCGCGGCAGCAGTGAGCACCGCAGCCTGGCAGCAGCGGGCACACAGGGGCTCTGCGGAGGTGCTTCGTGCCCTGGAAGCTGGGCCCTGGCTGCTGCTCGGGGCAGCCTTGCTGCACTGCGCTGCTCACGCACCCAGTTCCAGTCCACTCACGGCACCTCTGTTTACTTCCCATCCATGTGTCAATACCCCTGCTGGAGAAAAGCTGGGTAGGCTGCCCTGGGCACACATACCGTTGCATCTCAGGAATTATCTGTGCACGGAGGTTACTTCAAAGTAAAATACAGCGTGAGGATATATAGTGCTCTGAATTCTTAGCAAGATAGTAAACTCTTCTCCACAAATGCTTCATTAGCAGTGCAGCTCAAAGAACTGCTTGTATCCTTGTCTGTCTTGAGCAGGCTACATGGGTATTTATTTTTCCAGGAAAAAGGGGCTTTTATACGTGTAGGTGGATGCTCATATATACTTCTTAGCTATCTGCTTATTCAATTTGCCAGAAAAAAAACCCTGCATTCCAAAAGTTGAAGAGCATTTCTCTGCCTGTTATGGCCGTTTTTCAAAATAATTTATTTGCAGAATGATTTATTGCCTTTCTCTTTCATCCCACTTGATGTACTCTCTTCTGCTCTCCATAAAAGTGCTTCCTCCGTAATTGGAAATCCACCTGCGTGTATGACTAAGTCTTCTTGTCTTTTATTTATTATTCGTATTGCAGTACAGTAGTACGTGGAGGTTTTATTTATAGATACATTTCTCTGTATTGGTTATATGGCTATATATAGCTTTCTTCTCTGATCCATGCTGCCGTAGTGTCCGAGTACTGGCAAGAGTTAATTTATCCTCACACTATAGAGTTATTATCACTATTATTCCGCAGTTTACCATTGGAAAACCATGAGATAAAGAGTCCATTTATTCTCCTTCATCAAAAACCCTCCCGGGCTGCGTCGAGCAGGATCACTCTCTTGGCCTCCCCACCCTCAGACACGTTCCCACGGCAGGCAGCCTCCTTGGGAACAAGAGGAACAAGGGCAAAAATGAATTTAGGTGCAGAACATGGTGTGCTAAGAATGTTCTCTTTTAAATAGCACTAGCAGAGGGAGCTGCACAAAGCGCCTGTGGCAGGAAGGGGCTGAGCAGGCAAGTGCAGGGGTGAGGTTGTAGAGCTGTCCCTGCCACTGCGCCCCGTGCATCATCACAGAGCAGAAGGGCCGAATCTCTTGGGTCAGCCTGTGAAAGCTCGAAGGCAAGTGGTCTGCAGGGGGTATTTGTTAACATAGCTGTGGAGAGGTGGCCCAGAGAAACTCCAGAAAGGACCAAGGGAGAGAGCACCCCAAAGATTCAAAGCCCCACAAGCCCTCTGCTCCCTTGTGTCATTGGGGCTTTACTAACTTTTAACTCTAGCATTAGAGTGCTGCAAGGAGCGTGGTAATTTTAGGAAATGGATTATAGAGTATGAGTGGCAGATTCTGCTTACATTTACACCCTCTTAGTTGCAGATGTGTTGTGAGGCACGCGAATTTACTCCAGATTTAAATATGGGCAGCTAAGAGCTGAATTTGGCCTTACTACACTGATATATCCTGCGTAAAAGCACTTTAAAATTTGTATTTCTTGCTAAATAGCATAAAATTACATCCTTTCAGGTTAATTAAACCATTTTGCAATGCTGGTTGCTGCTGATGGGGTATTTAAATGTCAGAATCAGAATAAGCGCTTACGCTTCCTGATTATAAATGGCTTCCTTTTCGAATATCCCCGGCACATGTACATGGTCAATATATCTGGAATTGAATGGCTTCCTGCTTTTCTCCATCTGCATTTCTGTTCGGCCAGCAAGAGGGTCAGGCACTCTGACAGCACATATTGATACCCCTCACTGGTACCAGAGACTCTCTACCAGCTCCAGTTACTTTTGCTCTGTCGGTGATTCCTGCTACTGTAAGAGCGTGGATGAGCCTCCAGCCTCTTCCTGTCACCTAGGCAGGTTAGAAGAAATCGCCTGGCTTGTGTATAAAGAATCAACCCAGAGAGATCAGGGTAAAGAAGGGAAATTGTTTCACACCTTTAGGGAGCTGTTTCAACCTCCTAGTAGGTCTTAAAACACAGTGATACAGAGGCAGTCCTCCCCCACAGTGTCTGTGGTATTTTTATGCAGATATATATGCCCTTCATGTAAACACCTACAGTTCAGCGCCCCTTATTGCGGTGCAGTGAGTTTCTAACACAGTATTGCTTGGGTGCCGATCAGAGTAGCTCCCACGGAGAGCTTGGCGTCCCTTCAGCAAGCCAACAAAGGCCCTGAGAATGGAAATGCAAACCCTGGAGTGCTGTAGCTGTCCTGGGAGGCTGGCTGGGCCCCGCACAAAGCTGCCGCTCGCCGCCGGGCGAGCCCCGGGTGCCCCTGTGCAAAAGGGGCGAGCGGGGCTGCCAGGGCACCCGCGGGGAGCTGCAGGGCTGGGCGCTGCGGCGTGCCGGCGCCCTGGCTCATCCTGAGAGAGGATCAGCTGCGGGTGGGGACAGCAGCTCTGAGCTACTCTCAGTTACAGGATCCGTAAAAACACCCCCTTGTTCTGCATGCACTGTTGCTTTAATAAAAAGCACCACTTTAGGAAATGAAAGGCTTTGGAATATAGCCAACTGTCTTCGCTTTCCTTATCATCAAAAGGTCTTTTTTTCTCATTATCCATGCAGTTTGTGGGGCAGCTGAATGATTTTCAGGAATTTGAATGGTTGATACTGGGTACACCCTCCTATTCCGCATCTTTCAATGTTCACATTACCAACACAAGCGTGGTAAGATTTCCTGTTGGTGTTAGAACTGCATCAAGATTTGGCAGTAGGTGTGGTGCTAATCTCCTAATGTCTGTTTGAGTCTATATTTATTTCAATTGAGAACCTGTTCCAGAAAATACGGCTCTTAAATTATCTTATATATAACTGGGAGTTAGAGAGGGAGAGAAAGAAGGAGGGAGAGAGAGAAGATGTTGTAAATACAGAGTGCTCATGAATACTCAAGTGGTAAATAGAAATATCTTAGAAGTCATTTCTGACAGTAATAAAGGCAGCAATTTGATTTCATCTGTGGATAATAAACTGGTTTCACATTGCAGTAAAAGTGGTGCTTATGTTATATTAATATTTATTAGCACTTATTGATGTTAGGGTTTAGTTGTTATCTTTTCTTCCTATCACAGCCGTTTTATAAAGATTCAAGTTAAATTGCTACACAGTCAGCAATTAAAAGTATTTGTGCAGGTGAGTGAGAGAAAAAAAAAGAAATCTGCCTATGGAAATATTGCTATATGAAAGACCAGAGCCTTCCAGCTTAGGAATCTATGGACTTGTGCTCAAAGTCGTGTAGTTAGGTGGGTTTATATTAGCTAAAGCCCAGCTCCCTGAGTGCATACTTAAACACAGGAGCACTTTTCTCATTTTTATGTCAAAATTGCTTGTATGGGCTTCCTGTTGCTTAATGATACATATTTTTTTCTATTTGTTGCTTTGACTGTGTGCAGCATCTCTTGAAGGGATTATGTATTACATTCAAGGACCTTTTTTGTGTGTGACGTGTGAAGGATTTCTACCTTGCAGGAGAATGTGAGTCAGAGAGAGATTTTGATCCAGATTTAACTAAATTTGCTCATCTCTAAATTTAGAGGCAAGCTGAATGGCAAGAGGGGATATATTTCAATTCCCATCAGTGACAAGGACGGAGTGTTGGTGGATGGCTGTTAACGGCTACCTCGTGTGGTTCTCATCACATGTATGTATGTGGACTTGGGGGAAAAGACTCGTTACTAACTTCTATTTATCCTGGGTCTGCTTTTTCTTTGACTGCCTTTTAAATCATTCTCGGGCTTGAGCTTGCTTCAGTGCAGATAATTCTTGTGCAGAAGTTGCACTGTAGACTTGAGTCACGTTTCTGACCCATAGTAGGAAGGCATGCAATGGACTTGGCTTTTTATCGTTACAAAAGCTGAAACTTAGACCCTTTCTAAAATAGGCCACCGGCAAGGTAAGAAAGTCAAAATTCTATTTCTTGTTCTTGCAGCCAGGCTTCAACATCATATTTTCAGAGAACAGGCTGATAATTTTGTTCTTCATTTGAACATAACCCTGAGCTTAGCATGTATTTAATTCATGTGTCTTCAGTAGGATTAATCGTGTACTTATGACCGAGTTTGTATTTTTTCTGTACTGGGGTCTTAATCTTTTTGATTATTCTGATTCAAAGTACATTTTCAAGGAAAATAGAATCCATGATTAGTGACAACAATTTTGTGGAGTTTCTTACATGCAGTTGCTTATGAATTAGCATTAGATTATCATTAAGATTACGTTTAAACACTGCCAAAAGAGATCAAGTTCGCTCCAAAAACAAATGAGCACCAAAAAATACCAAGGAAGAGGGACAATGAGCTCATCTTTTACTATATAAGTAATCTGCCTAAAGAACGTGAGATCCATTCCTTGTTTAAAGCTAAGCATTTACTGTGTTCCTTTTAGTCCAGGGATCTTGTTGCAGGGGCAGCAAGATGTTTTGCTGTTTGACCAAAACTTGCCCTTGGAGACGTGGCCAGGGAAAGCAAGAACACATCCCCCCTGTTTTTACACGTGTTTAGTTAACGGGGATGGCATTTCCTTGTTTTATTTTCCCTCTCGGTGAGATTCTTATTACCGACTTCTCTGTAGCCTGTTTCCTGTGTTTGATTTTATTAAGGAAGACCCCGGCTCAGTGACTGTGTCATCAAATTTGCACAAACATTGATGGATTGTGATATTCTAAACAATTTGGTTGTTGCATCTCTCAGTGATTCAAGCAGCGAGACTGGAGATAAGTTCATTTTTACATACAAGATCACCGAACAAGCAGTGATTGAATAGATGATACTAGAAGGTGCCTGACAGTTTGGATAAGATTTAAGTAACATTGTATGTCCCATAGTTTGCTGAAGTGTTAATGGTGATTTAAAAGTCTTAGCTGTACATATGAACTAAAAATTTATGAACTAAAAATACAAGTCAGCCTTAAGTCAGCCTTATTTGATTTAATGTAGTCCACATTTCTCTTTCAAGAATCAATACCTTCAGACATTCAGAAAGGCAGCTGTTTTAGCATGAAAGGATTGGGAATCTTGCGGAAATTTGGTGGGGAGGCTGCAGGGTTTGATTTTAGCAACTGTCTATGCTGGGTAATTGCAGTTAGTCTAAAAAATATTGCCACCCTGTTCTCTGGGGTTCTCACCCTCTCTCTCACAGTGTTTACAAGCAAATACAAAACCTCAGGTTTCTGGGGCATCTGTGTTGTTAATGTGAGCACTAAAGCTGCCCTAAGCACTGTGATGTTCTCAAGGCTTAAGAACATCAACTCCACTTTGGAACACAAACTCCAACCCTGCTTTTTTGGCCAGGGTCCCCAAAACTCCTTCTGAGTTTAAAAGGTGTTACCCAGAACCAGAATCCTCCCAGGCCTTGATTTACAATCTTTTCTCGTTATTTCCTTTAATAAGTTTCTGTTCTTAAGTTGTCACAGTAACTAAGTACAACTGAACAAATTCTGGGCGCATTTTCTAATATGTGAATTTGGAGCATCTCCACGGAAGTCAAGTCTAGTGACACTGGATTTGTACCAGCAAAGGTGCTCACAAAGTTGCAGTGTTTCCTCAAGGAATACATCACTAGCAGATCTCTTAATATTTGCTGAACATCAACAACATAGGCTTAGTATGTCAGTAATTATTATTATGTTTCACCTATTATATTTCATTATTATATTGCATTCAAAAAATTAAACGAAATTTCAGGTAGCAAAGTTCTCTCCACAACTCCCTGACAGTCACTGTGGATTTAAGATATCACTGTCCAATTAAAAGAAAAAAATATAAAAACTTTTCCTCTTTTAACTCTTGGGAATGACTGTGGCATGAAGACAGGTACCTGCAGAATGTTATTGGTTTAATCCAGGATGCATAAATAAGGATTTATTTCTCTTGAAGGCTGGACAGCAGCTAAGCAGAACCTTTTGAGAATATAGTTTAGAACTGTTTGGCTGGAGCCAGGTTGGACACAGCTGCACTGTGGCTTTCTCTCAACGCAGCCTACCAGAACCTTGAGGGATGTTCAGTGTGCGGGTTTATCTAGGACTAGCAGGACTAGACCTCCTCATCGGGACCCAGAAGAAGTCATAGGAGCTAGAGAAGTAGGAAGCCAAAGCTGTGCGTTGGGGTTTTTTTATGCTGATTTTATTTTAATTTTGTCATCTCTAGTGGTCCTTTCCAGCCTTAAGGATTCTCTGATTCTCTGATTCCCCTTCCCTTGCCTCCACTCCCAGCTACAAAACATCATTGTTCCACCTGCCTTTCCTCTGCTCCTTGCCGAGGGCTTTCCTGAGGTAGTTCAAGCATTGGAAAACTTCCCTTTTCCCCTGCTTAGCCAGCTGCATTAGCTCAGCTCAGTGTGTGACAAGAGCAGGTAGATGGTCTTGGGCTGGCTCTCCGCTCGTGATCCCCAGCTGGTCAGCGGGAATGAGGGATGCGTAAGGAAAGCTCGGAGCAAGGCCCTGCCAAAGCAGCTCTGAGCCCTGTGCTGCTGAGTGCTGCTCGGGGCCTCCGTTTTTTCTTTCCTCAGAAATGTTTTTGCAGCTGGTGAGCAGAGAATCAGTTGTTTGAAGCCCTTAAGTCATTGACAACAAGCTGGAACAGTTTAGGAGCTAAACAGCAAATCCTTCAGGAGCTGGCTGAGCAGGAGGCCGTAGGTGTGATCATAGCTGCTGAGCGTGGCTGCCACTCATTTGTGCCAGGAGGTTAATAAATTTAATTAATTGAATCTAATTTCTGAATAAAGGACTGAATCACCAGTAGGTACATTCAGGCTCTTGCAGTTCACTTAACCAAACTTTCTTTCCTTTTTTTTTTTTTTTAGAAGTAACAATGTGATCTAATGACCCACCAAAGATCCCCACTGGTTTTTTTGAGTAAAAATAACTGTGCCCTTAAAAACTACATACTAACCAATAAAGGGCGTGAGGCAACCTGAACTACAGGCTGGAGGTTTGCCAGAGCATCTGTCCCCTTGTGTCCGTGACAGATGGGACTTCAAGGGAACTCAGGAACTTTATTCAGCTGGTTCTCCCTCCATTAGAAGATTTGCCCCAGAGGTGTTCAAACTGCATTTCTATTTTTCGCCTCATTCAGATGGGAATAAATAAACAGCAAGGAGTGAAGGAGATGGGTTGAAAAGCGCGAGAGTCGCGGCGGAAGCGCCGGCAAATTCTTTGCTTTATCCCTGCATTTCCTGCTCTGATCTCCTCGTGAGCTCTGATGTGAGCGGGTGCTCCCTCGTGGCTGGGAGGAATGAATATTACAGCAGCAGCAAGAGCTGCGAGTTCGGTCACGCCGTGACTTTGAGAGCGGTCAGAAGAATTCAAGGTGGGATCTGGCCTCCTGCTGCCGGTTCCTAGCTGCTTCCCGGCCTTGCTGGGAGGCAGGGGGAGCAGCCGCAGCAGCATCTGGCTTAGTTGGAGTCTTTGCTAATTGGCTCTAATGGCACTTGCTTGAAAGGGTAATTTTAGTCCCCACAGAAATGGTCCTTCCAAAAGATACTGATGCATAAGAAAGCAAACAAGGGGGCTGGGTCTGCCTCTGAGCTGAGCCTGCCTCCCCATAACAACACCCTCCAGGCTAGGGCAGAGTTAATGAATCCTGCCCGGAGAGGAAGGGGAAGAGCAGCCCTCACTTCCAAGGGCTGCGATAGAATTCTTGGAATTTCTGTGCAATCCCAATTTAGCTGTTAGTTGCACAGAATGCCTCAAGTGCAGCCTCCGTATGCAGCTTCAGCACGAAACAGAAATCAGACCAACCATTCCCCCAGATTTTTGGAAGTGCCATGTACAGCAATTTCATCATTCGTTACAAGATTCGGAATGATGTCCATGGATTTTTTGTAGGAATAACACTTAAAAGGCGAGAAAAAATGTGTATGTACGTATGTGTTGTGGGAGCCTCTAGTTACATTGAAGTGTACATTGTTTTCTTTACAGATGGAATGTATGGAAACATAATAGCACTTGTGTTTATGGAAGCTAGAGCACAGCAACCATCTCGGCTTAGGGAGGCAAAGTGCAGTAAGTCTGAAGTCAAATGAACTTGGAGGTTGCATTTAGGGCTCGGAGTTTATATATATAAAGCGAGCTCAAGGTTGAATGCAGCATTCAAGTTGTAAAATGGATGTAGAATGGGTAAAAAAAACCCCGCAATTACTTCAGTGACGATCCATTCAGGTTAAGAATTTTCATCTTTGCTGTTGCCATAGCAATCTGTTCCCCTGTCACCACCACATTAAAAATCCATTCTGTAAAACTGTTGTTGCCAGTATTGAACACATAACAGACAAAAACATTTTTTTAATAGCCAAGGTGTCTTATTTGCAATAAGAAGACCTAGATCTTGGAGAGCTGCGTATGTACTTAAAAAAAAAAAATAAGAGAGATTAGCAGTTGTATAATACATTGCACGAACATAACGTTTCTGCTGCAGTATTGATGTCAGTATACAACAGTTTGCAAACAAAATAAGAATGCAGTGGCAGTTGAGCTCGCATAATTGAACTGTTCGAAGATGGAACAAGTCCATGTGTTCCTGAGTTAAGCATTTGTTTTGGTGGCACGCTGTAGTGGAAGGCAGGCGTGGGAAACTGTGCAGCTATTTAACCTTTTGCTACTCGCCCGTTGCACCTGATTTTCCTCAGCACTGGATTGCAGTGATTTTATCAGTCTCAGGCCTTAAAATGTAAAGAACTTTGCCTGAAATGCCAAAGTTTACTAAACTCACAGATGGGGCTAAGTCGTGAATTTACAAACTCAGGCATTGACTAAAATGTTGTAAGACAAGGGGCAATAGGAAGCCCCTTGTATGGCCCTTGGTCTGGCTGTCGGCACTAAACCTGGGCCCTGTTTCTGCTGCAGCAGCCTGTGATCCTCTCAGCATCTCCAGCCTTCATCCCTTGAATTGCCCTGCTCCCTCCCTGCCGTACTTCGTGCACATTGTGGGAGACACTAGAACAGCCCACGTAGACTTAAAGAGAGGAGAGATTTGAAGTTATCTTTGACTTTTATGGACCTTTTTTATTAAAATGCTTAGAGCTGTAAATGTAGTAATAAGAAACTCATTTATCTTGACAAAAGTGCTGCCATAAACTATTCGGCGCTCGTAAAATAACCTTTTAAATTATTGTTTCTGCTGGTATCGATAAATTCATACAAAGTGCTTAAAGGTCAGGCATTGCCAGAAAAATGTCTTTTCAGCTTGTTAATTAAAGGTTTATAAGAATGTGCACCAGCTTGCTCTTTGGACACGTCGGGCAGAAAAAGGAAGGAGCAAAGAAAAAGCCCCACGTGGATGGGAAGGACAGGCTGGAATTCGTGAGTGACACATATTTGATCCAGCAGGCCAGTCATCATGGAGACCTCCTGGTCTGATAGTTAAAACTGGATCTCAAAATTTGGCTACTTGGGTGTGACTCTGCCTCAGCAGATGAGCTGAGTTAATCAGTTGTGTGGGTGACCCCTTGGGTAACCGTCGGACTCCGGCGACGTTGCTTCACCTCTGGACCTCCCTGTTTTTCATCGCTAAGCTGGAGACGGTAACACCGGCCTCGGGGAGGCACCCTGAGCTAAAACGTCAAGTGTATTGCAGGAAGGGTACCGAGTTTTCTGTCCAAGCGGAGAAAATAATGAAGCAATGTAAATAGTGAAAAATAAAATAGATTCTCAAGTATATTTCTGTTGCGACGTATTAGAGCGTTCTTAGTCATATGAGCTTCATATTTTGGATTTTCCCTTGACCGTGCGATTTTTACCCTGACATTGTTTCTTTGACTGTTAAATAACACATCTCTTGCCTCAGAAAGCTTTGTGAACAGTAGGCCACATCTTTGTCACTGCAAATTTCATAACATGCGAAGGCCGTAATTCGCTTTCGGTCTCTCGAGACAGCTGCAGTGCTCCCGCATCGGGAAGAGAAATCCAAAGGAGTTTGGGGGGAACACGGGTGACAGAACCAACGATAGTTCCCTTCCCAGGTTTCCTTAGACTCTACATTCCAGCTTTGTTTTTGAGTGAAGCGACGAGAACAGCCCAGGTTTATGGGATTTCTTGTTTCTTCTCCCCCTCGCATTCCTGTTGGCTCAGTCCTTCCGTGCTTTCAAACATAGTAGGGTTGGCACAATCGCACATGCATGGGCTGAGCTGATCTCCCTTCGCGCAGGAGAGGAGCTTTCTCTTCTTGACAGATTTATTTTGTTGCTTGTGATTGATATGTGTAGCAGTACAAGGAAAGAGATTTATTACTCAGACGTGGGGAGCTGTGTGCGTCCTACCAATTGATAACCCTCCCTTATCTAACTTGCGAATAATTTGATTCTTATCTTTATAGTCAATTCCCAATCCATTCAGTGTCAGCGCTTTGGATTTTAATATGTGGTTATTCTGTTGGCCAGACTGAAAAATCCCTGCAAATCCTGGCATACCTGTAGGGATAAGAATATCCGAATGTCTGTTTTCAAGGTCTATATAAAAGTGATGAGAGATGCAGCCACTTTTCAAGCACATCCCTCTGGAAGGAAGACCTTGTTTTAACTTGCTGTGGAGGGTGCATCTGCAGCCCCGGAGAAGGTGGGAGGTCCCTGATGTTTCTAGGGAAGACTTGGGCACTTTGCAGTACAAGTGAAATCTCCTTCTCTTTTGAAAGAGTGGGGGATGGTGAGAAAACATGCATCATATTGAGTGACAAATTTTCAGCTCACCCAGTGTGGGTTTGGACGTTGGTTCTGGTCTTCACCTTAACAGCAAAATAACTGGACTTAAGTAATTGGAGCCGGTATAAAACAGGAAGCTGTGACATGTTTGACGATTTGTAGGAGTAGAAGCCCTCCTCCTTTCCAGACCCTGCGGGAATTCATCACCTTCTCCATCCCAAATTCCAAGTCAGTGATGTGGCAGAGGAGCAACCAAGTCATTCATCTGGATGGTTTATAGGGTCCTTTGCCCTTCTTTTATCCCGCCTTGGCCTCCGTGGGTGGCATTGCCCTTTTGTCCTGCTGCTGCTCAAGACTGTTAGAGTGGAGTGTGTGTTCATGGGATGACCTGGGGTGCTGATAATCCATAAGTACTTTGGGAAAATGATCGTTGTGTTTATAACCGCAGAGGTCCCCTTTTTGGTTAACTCAGCCAACTCTTACACACATTTCAGCCTTTTCTGGATACATCACAAACACCAAGGTCTCCAGGAGGAGTGGTGAGGTGGAAAAGGTCGGCTCTTTAGGACAAGATTATTGGAGATGCTCTGCTCAGAGATGCATAGGATTCTTAGCAAACACTGTAGTTAAAATGGGGCAGATTGTCTTATTACTCTATTGTTGCAGTCTGAGAAGGCTGCAGCAGCACAATCTGAAAGAATTTCTCTTTGTTTGAACTCTGGTTACATTATATTTACATGATATGGAGAAACCCAATTGAACTAGTTCATCTTTCCCTAACAGCCATTTCTGTCCACCCGGGAAGCTTCCTGGGCCAGAGACCAAGGGACACTTGCCCTTACAGGGACAAGTGTCCGCTTGCTTATCTCTCTCTGTCTTCCCAATGTAATTAAAGAAGCTCAGATTAAAATTACAAAACCTGTTTTCAGGGAACTGGCCGGGTAACCAACACATGAACTCTCTGTGGGAGGATGAGTGCATGAAGGAGGGCGAAGGGGAAGCGTTAGCCATGTCTTGCAGATCCAGGAGCCCATCGTAACTGTGTGAGATACAAGCTCCTTTTCATGTAAGAGATAAGGACCAGTTATTTACAACCTCTCCCATCCAGGATTATCCAATATTATAACAAAGTGTCTATGGGTGAAGCTTTAAGAGGATTTTTTCTTTTTTTTTTTTTTTTAAATCCCTATAGATACATGAGAAATGAGCATAGGATTGGTATTGCCTAGATAGTTTTAGGGGGAAAAGCACCCGTGTGTATGTGATTCTGTATCACAAAGACATGTTTCGCTCACCATTCTGTATCCAACCTCATTCGCGTGGCACAGAGATAATACTCGGTTAAAAGTATCACTTCTCTGTCTAGCAAGGAAACTTCATGTAGTTTCCTGCAGCCCAGTTTTTGTTAATAGAAGGAACTAATCGCTTAGATAAGATTCAAATAAAATTATTATTCAACCAAGGGTGAGTAGGGAAAATAAACTCGAATCATAATAGTTGCTCTGCTGGAGCACATGGATGCAATCTTAACCCAGTTCTGTGGTGTGCTATAGCAGACAGAAAAGTAGTTTCCAGTTTCAGTAATTCAGTATTTCCTCTCCACTAAGACACAGTGAACGTTTCTCAGGACCCTGGCTACCATGACATGTATCATTCTGGCAGTGCAGGTTGTGAAGTTTTGCTGTGACGTCTTGCAGGCACATTGCACCTGGAAACAAGCTAGGCCCTATACAACTTGGAGCCATGGCAGCACACATGGATCTCCCATGTGTGCCAGAAAGACGAAGCAGTGATGAGACATGTCCACTCAGACTCACAAAATGCTTTAAGGAGACCAGAGACTTCTTTTTAAACGGCGCTTTGAAGGGGAGGTCCATAACGAGGACTTTTCTTGCTGTTAAGATGGGGCGAGAGAGCTTTAAATGGGCTCTCTTCTGTTATGAGAAGGGCAAGAGGCAAAATAAGGTGGGAGAAGAGGCAAAATAAAATGGCTGAAAGGGAAATGCTGGGTAGGGCAGAGTCTGTCTGGGGTGGCTTTGCAAGTGTTTCAAATGTTGTTCAACTCTTTTCTTCCAACAGACTTTGGGAACTATCACTGCAGTGCCCCTTAAAGTTCCTCAGGTCAGCTCCTTGCAGAGGTTGGCAGGACAAGGACCAGCAGTGCTACCTCAGGTACAAATGAAGTTTCAATCTTTCTTTTGTCCTCTGTGTGTGTTTTGCTCTCTTCCTGTCTGCTGCCAACGCCTGTATAGTTCAGTACACTTATTTGGCTGAGTAAATCCTGGATTACTGGATGCTGTATATTACATGCAGGCCACCTTCAATGGAAGTTGAACAGCACAGTTACAAAAAAAAAGAAAAATCACTTTTTTTGGGGAGCATACAATGAAAAGACATCAAAGCCCCTGGGTGTTCATTGTGAAAGAAGAAAATAAAGTGTAAATATGTACTTTTTATGAAATGCATCACAAATCACTGATATGATTCTGCAGTTCTGTGATTTAAGATGTAAGTATCAACTTTTCTGGTCAAGATTTAGACTCGCACATTCTCTTTCCAACTTAGGTGCTCTTTCTACATCTATCCCAGTATAAAATTCTGGTTCAACCAATTGGTGTGGTCTGAAATGATGCCAGACTGATACAAAATTATCTTTGCCGAGCAGAAATAGAACTTTAAGGAGATTTACACTCACCAATTTTTCTCTCCCACACTCCCTTTTTTTTTTGAATATCAGGCTAAAGTTCTCTATCAATAGACTTTGTTTTCCATTTCTACCCTCTTTCCCCAATTTTTTAGATGTCCTTTTCCACACTTCTTTTTTGTAGTAGGTTTTAGTAGTCTATGGTTTTCTTCTGAAACTTGGGCTCACAATTATGAAGTGTGAATGTATTTCTTCCTGTGTGGCTATTAAAAAACTATTTCTTATAAGTGAACAATTTTCTAGCATTAAAGTCAATGCTGGATTTTCCTATGCTTCCTTTACATTTTTCCTAATATTTCTTTAGTGGCAGAATCTAGAAGCAGGTCTGTGAGTTAAATCTGCATGAAGAAAAGTGCATTTCCAAGATCAAGCTCCTAAATTCCTCTTTAGTTGTTCATTTTGTGAAAAATGAAGGTGTGAACATAAAGGAAAGTAATAGGTTATCAAGTTCAAGACTTTGCTTTCAGTTGTTCTTACGGCATAATGACAGAGTCATTTTTACCATTTTGGGGTGTCAAAGGGGAGCAGCTTGTTCCTGAAAATAGATGAGGTTCAAGAGCACCTGAAAGACCTATAAGAAGGACTTCAGTTGTTTCAGCAACGACGCATCGCAAGAGCTGCACTGAGAGGGGCCTCAATGTTCTGTCCTTAGAGTAGAGACTTTTCATTGCATGTTAGATTCCGTTCTGAAGAAGTGAAAGGAGTGGAGGGGGCTGATTTCCTGAACTGTTTGAAAAGAACATCATCTTTCTGTCTTTCTGTTTAGCTCATGGTGATGTTTTTGTTTATGTTCCATTTTGTTTCACTTGTTTCCTAGCAAAGCCTTCATTTGCAGACTGCTTTCTGCAATGATATTTAATACTAATGAAATAACCACCTTTCTCAGCAGTCCTGAGCTGCATTTCACTAAGTTTCCTATTTCATATAGAGAGCATGGAAGATAACCACATAACAGACTCATTACTGTCAAAACTAAAAATGAAGTGGGTAGCTTTACCTAAGATCACATTATCAGAGGTGCTTCCCTTCTTCTGAGTGACACCAAATTCAAAGAGGAGTAAGGAGCTCCTTTTAGCTCCTCCATCTGAAAGAGCTTTATTATTCTCATGTTTTCACTTTTCACCTAGACAGACTCTTTTGATTTCTGTCTATGCAGCCAAGCAGGAAAAAAACACATAAGCGAACAGTAACTCTTACAGTATCTGTTTAAAATAATACATGCAGCTTTCTCATTTTCCACAATTGTACAGATCCTTGTCGTTTGTTTTGTTCATTTGAATGGGTTTATGATGCGACCCCCTGGGAGCCCTTCCATATGGGGAATGAAGATTCAAAGTCTGCGCATTCACAAATGGCAGCAAAATTCCATCACTGAGTGCAGAGTTGCTATTAAATGGAGAGCAAACAAACATTAATTACAAGTTCATTACACAATACAAACAGTATTTCCTTGGGCATTCATTACTGCCAAAACAAGCCTCTCTGGCAGAACTTTTTTTTTGCCCCAGAGTATGAAGTTTGGGTTTTGCTTTTGTTTTTCATCAAGTAAGTAATGTTTGTTATGATGTTTAGGGTTTCAATTCCAAGCGCCTTTTCCTTCTCATTCTCCATTCCAAACAGGAAATCTTGGAGGTCTTCCTCTCGAGTGCTTGGATGATGCATGTTCTTGAGCTGTTCCTGAGCTTTGTAGCACCCATCAAACATTGAGGGGGAGGCTTAAGTCAGGTTGGAATTCTAAATTCTTAATGATATTCAGCAGTGTGCTTATTGTACACTTGTTTACATAAAGATTAAAGCTGTGCTGAGGCTACCTGAAAACATGTGGAAAAATGATCTTGGTTTTGGTTCCTCCGACAGGCATAACAAAAGAAACAGTAAAGAAGTTAAAATAAACCTGCCATTTTATTGATGATCATTTGGGTCCAATCCAGTTTCTGCTCAAATGAATGGAGAGCCCGTGATAATTTGAACAGCAGCTAAATCAGATTTTAATGCTGTTTCCCTGCCCTGTTTTTCGTGTCTTGGTTGAAGGCAGGGCTTCAGATTGCTTTAGAGCAGGGAGCTCTAAAGCAGCAGCCTGTGGTGGGCCTGTCGAGCAGGTAGTAGTGGAAAGAAACAGATACCCACAAGTGCTTTAAATGACATGGGCTGTAGTCAGTTCTTCTGTCAAGTGCTCCTTGTTTTTATCTTCCATGGTGGTTTTAATGTGCGTAATTCAGCAGGCTCTGGATTGACTCACTAACTGTAGCCTGCTTTGGGACAGGGACTGTTTTGTTACTACCTGTTTATTTGTCGCTGGGCACAGTGTGAGCCCAACCAGAAACAGCGGCCCCTTGATGCTTCCAAAACTTCAACACACATTCCCATGGATAAAATATCCTCCCCTAGTTTTCATTAACACAGTTCCACCAGTGCCAATGCTGCTCTTTCCATGTGTCCCAAAGCCAGCCACTATGCCAGCCTCCCCAGTGACAGCACTCCTGGAAGATTTCTGGAGAGAAGGAGGACTGCTGTAGTCAGAACGCAAATTGTACGACGCCACTGTGTGCCATAGGAGAAATATTTTACCAGATTGGTTCCCTCTGTTTGCACTCTTAAGTCTGAAAAAAAAAAGTGCTTTTTTTAAGTGTAATGTGTGAAGATTGTACGTAGACATTAGAAAGTGTGAACCATATTATTAAATGCAAGTCAGCTTTTACTGAAACGGGAAAAGAAGCCAGCAGACATGCATGTTTATATAAAAAGTTAAGCCACGCTGTGCCATGGAGAGACAGGACTGCTTTCTTAGTTGAGTACAGAGTAATCAAATTGAGTAAAGTCATTATGAGAGCATCAGAGGAGGAAAGGACTCTCATCCCCCGAGGGGCTGCGTGTCCCTTTCTGGCATGTTCACCTCCGCGCTTGCAGGGTGTGCACGGGCATGTTGGTGCGGGAGAGGCGCAGTCTAATGCCGGGTAACTTGATCAGCATGGTGTACAACCCAGCTCGGGGGGTTGCAGCTCTGTTTAATATTCACTGACCGTAGGTGTGCAGAAAACAGCGAAACAAATTGCTTTTCCAAATACAGGTTTGTGGATGCCTGGCTGAAAATGTAGCCTTTAATAAATATAGTTGTTAATCAGTTTTGTTCTGCATAGACTTTTAGACCGCACTTATTTAGACCGTACACCGTATTTGGAGCTCCTTCCACTAATGTATTAAGCACTAAGATTAACATCTGTTGTGAGCTTTCTTCTCTCATCCTTCCCCCGTGGGAAGAAGCATGTGCAATTGAGAGTTCTGGTTAGGGTTTTTTTTTTTTTTTAATCACTTCACTTATTTTTAATAGGCATATTGCTATTAATTACTTGCCACTATATATTTCTTTCAGAGAAACAAAACCTAGAAAAGGTTTATTTTCAGAAGTGAGGAGACACATGTCCTTATTTTTTTGAGCTGAAGGTATCTGATGATCGGATTTGACCGCCAGCCTTATTGTAGAGACTCTGGGCACCCCCTTGCCCTTTCATCGTGGGACTTCACAGGGAGAGCTTTGAAGACTGGGATGAAGACACAACCCTTTACTGGAGAGTCGGTGGGAATCCGAGTTGCTTGCTAGTGTGTAGGTTTGATAGATGGCCTGGGTTGCAGGTAGACATAGGGACATCATGGGTTTGTTGGATCATCCAGAGTGCTCCATGCTGAGTAGGAGACAGCCCTACTGCTGTCATGCAGCCACCATGGAAGAAGGTATGAATAAAGGGGAGCAACAAGAATTGCTACTTGTGGACAGAAGCTGGCAGTGATAAGAAATCCAGTCTTCTACTGTCTGGCCAAAGATGAATGTGTGGTGTATATGAGAGTGTGATATATCCAAGGGACCTGCACACAGGTGCAAGGTTTCCAAAATACCTTCCTCTGGCACATCTGCCCTAACTGAGTTTCAGTGGCAGTTACTTTTTCTTCATTTGAGAATGGACTGATTTGAGTAGTACAGAATAATCAAAGATACGTCATGGAAGAGGAGCGAAACTAGTTGTTCCTGATGCTTGTGTTGCTCGTGTCTCAATACTGTCCTGTGGAGTTTGAAAAGGACCCGGAAAGACAAATGTCCATGAGAATCTGAAAGCAAGAGGTGGAAATATCTGTACAACCCACAGTGAAGACTCAAGCCACTTCAGCACCTGACATGGTATCTCTGCCCCAGGCAAAATGTTTCAATGCCTGTTTCTCCATGTTGAATACTACTTTGCAAAGTACTAAGGTGATGAGAAGAAATGTCCCCTTCTCTCTACTGGCATCGTTTGCATCCAGTCAGATAATGTGGCTTTAGATCTCTGTCTGGCCTGGATCTGTCATCTTGTGGTGGGCTCCTGGCTGAGCAGCAGGCTGACAGAAAGGTGTCTTCCCCACACTGCTTCATGTCCCCAGCATATTAGTTTGTATCTCTTGATAGCTCAGCTTTTTGTGTGTTTTCATCTAGCTCGGACTGCTAGACAAACAAACAAAAAAGGTTTTTGCCATTTTGCCATTTTACTCACAGCACAGTAGCTAACACTAGTGATGGTTCATCTCGTCTCAGCTCCTTAGCCCCAAGTAGAATTATTTTGTATTTCATGTTTTACTTTTTTTTTTTTCTTTGGATTTTGGCTAGTAAATGAATCCAAGATGATGAAGTCATTATAATATGTCATTATGGTTGTCTAACACCAGGAAAACCTCTTGAAGTGATGGTCAGTACAAGCACAGTCCCAGAGCTCACCTGTAAAAAGGTAAAGTTAGCAGGAAAGCAGCTGGATATTCACCCTTTTGTGTCTAAAGGGTTCACAGATACTTTATATTTTAAGTCAAGCAAGTTAATCATAGATGAGTATCTGAGAGAGAAGCAAGCTGACTGTAATACTGAAAAGAGTAAAAATAGAAGTAAGTTATTGACTGATGTGTGTAATTGAAGTCAGGCTTTTACATGCCTATTGTAATCCTAAACAATGTGCATTAAATTTTGTTCTCAGAGGCACATACACAGCTGCATATTCAAGGACAGAGTCATTGGATAGAAAACAAATAAAAAAAAAAAAGCAGGAATCCTTGTCAGCCTCAACCCTGACTTGTTATTATTGGAAATAATTAGTTGGAATATTGATTTTAGTTTGTGGGCTTAATGGTAGTTTTCCCCTTTGTAAATGGAGAAGAGCCACTTAATGGATCACTAGCTCAAGAATGGCAATGCCAAACCAGAAAATGCAGGTAGTATTAATGGGGAGAAAATGTATATTCATTAGCAAAAATCGGTCAAGTTCGTGTGAATACACAGTTTTGTGTTCAAAAGGCTGATAACGTTTTAATAAAGAGCTCCCACCTGACAATGTGATAGCACCGCCACCAAAAAGCAGAGCTGGCAAATTTCAGCACAAACATCTCCCTCAGCAAAACTTCCATTTCTGTGGTGTCCAGCAAGGCTAAAGGGGCTCCTGGAGGAGAAAATTAAATGAAATTGCACTGTCTTCTTAAAGATTGCACGGGGGTTATGTAATCTGTCTGCCATCTTTTCAGTAAAAAGAAGATTATTCGTGACTAATCAATTGAAATGGTTAGTCAAAATGTACTGGCTGGGTAGTCCTGCGGAAAACCTCCAATCTTCTTCGCGTAATTGGAGTATAGGTCAAAATATCACATATTCTTGGGTTTCTACTTTGCATAACCTGTTAAGTGGGAGACCTGGGTTTATTTCAGGGCACTGGCTGCAGTTCTGACCATGCTGCAGTTTCTTAAAACTTACTGTTGCTTTCAGTCACATTCAGATTTCTTCCCTGGTTCTCACTGGCCAGTCTGACAGTGGTTGGAGATGTGGGCCAGAGCAGCTGCTTGTTGCTTTCCCTGCCTTTCCTGCCACCCATGTGTGCTTTCCCAGTGGAAAGTGTCAGGTGGGCTAGAAGATGCTCGGGAGAGATGCAGGGATGCAGGACATGATGATCTATGTCTCCTGATGCACATGGAGTGACTTTGCATAGCCTCAGAGGAGAGGAAGAGTCTGTGGATCAATAGTCACATGGGCTTTGAAGTCTTCCCTATGTGTCAAGAAAACAAACTGTTCATTTCGATTGTGATTTCTGAACTAGCTGAAGCTTATGGGGCCTTGACAGGAGAGGAACCAAAAATCAAGCGTGCCTGCAACCTGCCTTGTCGGGGCTTTGGGTAACTGAATAGGAGAGGATATCGTTTCAAATGTGTGCAAAATTTCTCCTTTCACATAATTTTATTGATAAAGAAAAAGAAGAAAGAGGGGAGAGAGGGAAAGGGAAAGTGTCAGTGCTCAGCTGTCATAAATAGGTGCAGCTTTAGTGAAGTCAGTGTGCATCTGTTCGTTCTGGTGAAGGATATAATTACCCCATATTGCACTCATTTTATCAGCCACTGCTAATGTTTTCCATGTGATCCTCTAAAGCTTTTCAAGAATGAAAGCTCTGTCTGCAGCTCCAAGCACTTTGCCTCTGCGACATGAATTGTGCCAAATGCATTCTGAGTTTTCGGTTTTAAGTGCCGAGTACAAGGGTGAAGTGAAAATAAAGTGTGTATAATGGCCTTTCTCTCAAAGACAGTGTGATATTGTGCGAGGCTGAAAAATGTAATACTGCTTGGCCCTATCGATAGGAAGGGCTGATTGATGCTGAGCACCATCCATCTGACATCTGATACTGGGGAGGAGGCTTCTCAGCGCCGTTGACAAAGCTAGAACAAGATCCAGGCACTGGAAACTCAAGTTACACAAATTCACCCTCACAACAAAACGCCAGTCCCAAGGCCCATGAGGTATTAAAACATTTGGGGGAGGAGGGGGGGGGTTCATCGTCACCGATGATGAACTCATCATTAAGGAATCTTTGGCATGTGCTTTGCAAAGCAGTTTCTGGGAGAAATTGCAGGGCCAGATTGTGAACTGGAGCATCATGAGGATCCCCGTTGGGTTCCTAACCAGAACACACTTGTTAACTCTTCCTTGCAAGGAGAACACCAGGATTTCTCCTTACCAGAATTGCCCTGAACAACCCTCACAGCACCTGCAGATCTGCACTGAGGTAACTATTGCAATTAAATCCTCTTCTTTAGGACCACATGTGATTGCCCAGAGAGGCAAGGGATTCCGTCCTTTCCATCCCTTCTCCGTGTTTTCCCTTGGACTTGTTTGTGGCGGATCTGAGACTGTGAGGGTTTTCCTTCTTTTTACCACCACCTTTTCTTCACTGCAGCTTGGCTGTGGCTCGTGTGGTGGGATGTGGCTCAGGAAACAGATTGTCCAGGATCTTGGGAGCCCTTGCCTTCGGGATATACCCCAAATCATATTTGTCACAAGAACCAATTCCCTTCTGATCTCAGACTCCTTAAAACATGTGAAACGAGGGGTTGCTGAACAGAAGAGCACTCTGCACATCTTGCAGGATCAGACTCCCTTTTATTTCCCTATCTGAAAAGCAGTCACTCTGTGAATTCTCAAACCTGCCAGTGCCTTCTTGAGCAGTGCGCTCACTGGCAGGCTCCTTGTGAAGTCCTAGAGGTGTCTGAGCACCACCACCTAAAATCAAGTCTTTCGCTCCTTGTGGGTATCAAGCAAATTCAAGAGCAGCCCGGCTCTGTGGAATCATTATATTCAAGAAGCAGCTCTCTGCTCCCACCCTTGTAGCCCGGTAGTATCATGTTGTGTTTTGCCAGCTGTCACAAGTGAAGGAGAAGATGTTTGGGGCTGAGCTGCAGAGCACGGTTGTTTGCAGGGCTCTTGGGGAGCTGCAGCTTCCTCCTGTAACGTTCCTGCAGCTGTTGCTCCTCCTGCTTCCTTCTCCCCACCTAAACTTCGGCACCTTTGCTTCGCCGTGGCCCTTGCAATAGCAACTGGTGCCATCTCGTCCATGCTACTTTCCTCAAGAAGGGTCTTTGACTGTCGTCACCTTCAGACTGATGTCACCATCCCTTTCCCACCCCAAAACTGAGGCTCTGTTGAGGTTTTGGGGTGAAGAAAGGGACTTCATGCCAGTTCTTTCCCTCATATTTTTTCCTAAACGACGCTGTTTATTCTCACGGATTACTCTTTGGTTCATAATGTGAACTCTATGAAAGACCTTTCACTTGTATGTTTATTAAGTGCTTGAACTTAGCATTTAGGTTCAAGAGGGGAAGCTTCATAGATGTCCAACCACTGTAATGAGAGAGGAGTTTTTATGCTCATTTTCTTTTTCAGATTCACACCTGGGGGCTGCTGGAGTAAACATTATTTTAATTCTAACTTATTTTAAATTTAGCTCATGCTCAGAGCCCCTCAGATTTGTTTGTAGTCAGCCCTTTTTATTCTTCCATAAATGCAAATAGATAAATCTGCTTTCTCAGCATTGCCTGAACGCGTCAGGAAATCTGCAGAGGTGACAACTCTGAAGACCGCTATACCCCCCTGTTAGCACAAGGTGGCAGAAAATGCCCAGCCTAAGTTCTGATGCTGGCCAGCTCAAACGGTGCTTTGCAGAAAATACCTTACTTGGGAAAAAAAATAAGCCCCTTTTGTTGTCTGTGTGGTAAGACCTTACTTTATGGCAATGCAATATGTGTTCCTGTATAGCTTGAAGAAGGTGCATAATTATATAGAGGGCTTGTAGATGTATTATTCAACAGAGAATTTATTGGAGGATTACAGCTGACATCAAAATACATGTAATAGTGTGGAAAAGATGACTGTATAGTTAAAGATATATATTTAGATATTGAGTTTTAATTAGACCTCAGGTTAAATGTAGAAGTGTCATTAGGAATGACAAATACAGTAGATGCTGGTAGGCTGTCTGACTAAAAAGAGACAACAAAAGATTTGGCCAGATTTTTCTTTGTTAAGATCTCAGCGACTCTTGTATTAAATCTTAAGTCTGCACTGCTCTTTATTCCCTCTGTTTCTCTGTAATATGTGCGTTTAGCTTTTGTGTGTGTTCACATTATTTCCATTGCTAGGAGATGCTTTATTAATTAATGAAAAATTTCTTTTGTCTTAAGAAGTAGTAAATTTTAGTTGTTGGCCAAACACCTAGGATTTAAGTATGGGGCCGTGAAAATAGATTTTGACTCTACCTGGTTCTGTTTTGCCAAACTCCTGAAACTTGAAACTGTCTTTCCTGAAAAATGGTACTATTTCTACAAATGTGTTTCTGTCGTACCACGCGAGCAGCTAAGAACAGGTTTACACATGACAGGCAATACCCCAGGATGGAAAACAGAAAGGTAGGTATTACAGTAGCAGCTTGTGTAACCGTGACACACACAAACACGTTGCTCAGCTCTGCTTTCTCTTTACCATCGCTTGGAGCTGTTTATGAAGCTTAGTTCACAATGTGCCTAGGCCAAGATGGTTTGAAACCAACCCTACGTGTGCTGCTGTTGGGAATAAGGCTGTTGCCTAATTATAAATGTGATGCTAATTATAAACTCCTGTGTTAAACGTCTTGGCCAGATATTATTAGCTGGATAAATCAAATGATCATTACACATAGAGCGTGAGACAGACAATAAGAGGAAAGGAAATTCCGGTTGCTGTCAGCATATGTTAAAGATGATACATCATAATTTAAAATAGTTTTGATCACTCCATATGTTGCGACACTTAATCACAGATTCACAGAATGGTTGCAGTTGGAAAGGATCTCCAGAGAGCATCTAGTCCAGCCCCCTGCTCAATATCTTTATTTTTATGGGAAAGGACGATGGTCAGTCTTGAGAGGTGATTCTGTCTCCGTCAGTGAATCTCTGCGTTTTCCTTAAATTGCTTACTTAGGCTCGAGATTGAAGTCAGTGTATTTGGAATGGTTCATGTATAGTACAGTGGCACAGACAGCTGTTTCCCATGTCTGTCTGTTATAACTTGTCATTTTGCTTCACAGTATGGAAGGTGTGAGAAGTGACAGGTTAAAATAAGCACGAGAAGGACTGCTGGTTTTACGCGGTCATACTAATGAATGAGCTGGGAGCCAAGTTAGCTCCACGTGAAGCAGTTTAAATTATTTATTTGCAGTTCTGTAAGTGTGCTTAACATACTGTGAAGTGAGAGCCGTGTTGACAGGGTGACGTTAATTACCCTCCTGGAAACACATCACATCAGCTGAACACAATTGCCTGCAGCCGTCACTCCCGGCTCTGCATGGAGCAGGAGCCACAGCTGTCAGAGATGTTGGCAAACAGGTCCCCCCTCCGCCGTGGAAGTTCCTTCTGCATTCACCCTCAGCTGCAAATTAGCTGTTTCCTTACAGCGACAAAATAGTAAGTTCAGTGTCTCTTCTGAGTTTCCTTTTACCCCGTTTTGTGAGCATTAGAGTGATTGATCTCTTCTCCATTAGAAAGGAGACCTCGTAAAAATCTTGCTTCACTGATGGGCAGTGTAAATCACACGCATACACTTACTGCTCCTGTAAATGCCTTCCCACAAGTCCCCTAATGATTTTGTTGCTACACCTTAATTCATGGCACAAAGGTTGTGTCCTGCAGAGCAGGAAGTTACTACGTGTGGGGTCTCTGTTCTTTGACGAGGGTTGGGATGAGGCATCCCTCCTGAGAACAGAATGTGGTTTGAGTAGCCCGGGTGTGGACGCGTGCTCGTAACGGTGAGGAATCCACGACTTTTCAGAATATTTCAGAATATTTCAGAATATTTAAGGTTGGAAGGGACCTCTACAGATCATCTAGTCCAACCTTCCTGCTCAAGCAGGCACACCTACAGCATGTGGCACAGGGCGGCATCCAGGCGGGTTTTGAAGACCTCCAGAGAAGGAGACTCCACAACCTCCCTGGGCAGCCTGTTCCACTGCTCTGTCACCCTAACAGTAAAGAAGTTGCTCCTCACCTGGAGACGGAACTTCTTGTGTTTCAGCTTGTGGCCATTACCCCTCGTCCTATCGCTGGCCACCAGTGAGAACAGCCTGTCCCCTTCCTCCCTGCATTCTCCCTTCCTGAACTTATACATATTAATCATATCCCCTCTGAGCCGTCTCTTCTCCAGAGAAAACAGGCCCAGCTCGCTCAGCCTCTCTTCATACGAGAGATGTTCCATTCCCTTAATCATCCTGGTTGCCCTTCTCTGGACCCTCTCGAGAAGCTCCACGTCTCTCCTATACTGGGGTGCCCAGAACTGCACACAGTACTCCAGGTGCGGCCTCACCAGAGCTGAGTAGAGGGGCAGAATCACCTCCCTTGACCTGCTGGCAACGCTCCTCCTGATGCAGGCCAGGATCCCATTGGCCTTCTTGGCCACGAGGGCACACTGCTCACTCATGGTTAACTTAGTGTCAACCAGGACTCCCAGGTCCCTCTCCGTGGAGGTGCTATCCAGCAGGTCAAGCCCTAATCTGTACTGATGCCTGGGGTTATTCCTCCCCAGGTGCAGGACCCTGCACTTGTCCTTATTGAACCTCATGAGGTTCCTCTCTGCCCAACTCTCCAGCCTGTCCAGGTCCCTCTGGATGGCAGCACAGCCCTCCGGAGTGTCGGCCACTCCACCCAGCTTGGTGTCATCCGCAAACTTGCTCAGGGTGCATTCCGTGCCCTCGTCCAGGTCATTGATAAACAAGTTGAACAGCACTGGGCCCAGTACTGACCCCTGGGGGACACCACTGGCCACAGGCCTCCAGCTGGACTCGGCCCCATTTATGACCACCCTCTGAGCTCTGCCATCCAGCCAGCCCTCGATCCACCGCACCGTGCACTCGTCTAGCCCACTGTCCCGGAGCTTCCGTATGAGGATGTTGTGGGAGACAGTGTCAAAAGCCTTGCTGAAGTCAAGGTAGACAACATCCACGGCTCTCCCCTCATCCAGCCAGCCTGTCACCCCATCATAGAAGGCTATGAGGTTCGTCAGACATGACTTCCCCTTGGTGAATCCATGCTGACTGCTCCTCAGCAGCTTCTTCTCCGCCATGTGCCCGGAGATTCTCTCTAGGATGAACCGCTCCATCACCTTTCCAGGGACAGAGGTGAGGCTGACCGGCCTGTAATTGCCCGGCTCCTCCCTCTTGCCCTTTTTGAAGACTGGAGTGACGTTGGCTTTAATTCTGAAATATTCTGAAATATTCTGAGTTCACACTTCCTTCCTTCTTGCTCAGCATCGCTGCGAGTTACGGGCTGAAACTGGCTCGACTGAAGAGGAGATTCCTCTACAAGCGAAGGAATGGCTGGGAATGTGGAGCTGCAGTATTTGGGTTCTCTACGCGCAGCTAGAGGCTGTGCTGGGAGCGTGCACGTTCACCCTGTTTGCTCCTCACAGCACTAGACTGCGTCTAACAGCGTCTCAACGTCTGTTTGTAGGTTAGGCCAAAGACCCTGATCCCAGACAGCCTCCCCATCTCCCCGTGCAGAGAGCAGCCTTCCAAACAGCCGCCCGCCTTCCAGAAGGCGACCGTGGTGAGCGTCAAGAACCCCAGCCCTGCCCTCCCGACCGCCAACAACACCGTCAGCCATGTGCAGGTGCCCGGCAGCCAGGCGCCGGGCGCCACCGAGCCCGCCGCCCTCTCGTCCCCGCTGAGCAGCGCCGGCGTCGCCTACGCCATCATCTCCACCTCGGCCGGCAGCGCGGCCCCGCTCGGCGCCGGCGCCGCCGTCTCCGTGGTCAACGACGGCATCAAAGTGCAGCCGCTGCTTATCAGCGCCGACAGCAAGGTACGCTTGGCTCGGCGCCGCGCTTCGGGGTGCAACGCGGGCACCACGCGGCTGCTCTGAGCCCCACGGGGCTGCTCTGAGCCCCACGGGCCCCAGGGAGCGCGCGGCCGCGGCGGGCGGTGGGTCCTTTCGAAGCCAGTCGTCGGAAAGCAGTGATTATTATTCCCAATAATGGGAAAGCAGTGAAGAACTTCTCCCTGGCACACGCGAATGCTGGGAGGCCTTTCTCTGTGCACGTGCCAGTTTTTTAATGGGGACAAAATGCGTCGTCGTGTCGCCTGATGTTAGTGGTACCATATGAGCTTTCCCTTTCCCTGAACCAATCCTCACTAATAAAATCCCCGAATTGTGCAAAAGCTCCAATTTCCTATGGGCTCCCTCTTCAATTATACGGCGATATTAGTTGGATCGACTGCTCCTGGGGGAGCATATCAAATAATCAGGCGTCCTCGTCCACATTTCCAAGGGAAGGCCAGATGAGATGAGAGCTCGGGGGTTCAGAACTGAGCAGCAGAGGAATCTGTATGAGAGGGGAAAAAAAAGTTATAAAAGTTATAAATTACCTGTTTTCTCTTTGTACAGCTTTTTAGCTTTGAAATACAAGAACTTCCCCTATTCTCACACTAGCCATAGATCTGGTAAAGACTGTGCCCACCAGATATTTACTGTAATGTCTTACCAGGATACTACTATTTTGCACCTTGTTTGCAGTGCAGGGTCTAATACAGTGGAAATACAGTAAAAAGGACAAAATAGAGGATGTGGGGTGGCTTTTGAGGTTAATAAGAAAAGGTTTCTCTTGAATAGTTTTCTAATATGATTTATTTTTCTTGTACTTAACTGGTTGCTAATTAAAAAACAATTCCTTTTTATGCTCTGAAATCTTGTAAGCAACTAATTTAATACAAAATATACAATGATTAAATAATATTCATTAAAAGTTAGCAATAGAAAAAGACTTGTGTTCAAATCTAATAACTTTCAACAAGAAGTTGAGCTTGGTAAGGTTTTCTGTAGTCCCTAGAAAGTCTTGGTTATGGTTGTAACATTACATTTATAGCTCCATCGTCAGAAATTTTCATTCATTCCTTTTAATTTAATAACTTTTGAGATAATGCTTTCTGCAGCCTTTAAATCTGACGTTGCAATTCCAAGATACTAGCAGAGCTGGTTAGGCTAATGCCTAAAAGGTCTTTATAGTAGTGCCTACAGGTAAGATTCTAGATCAAAATGAATTTTAATATAAAAAATGTGTTTTATTTTGTTTGTGCAAAGCTGAGCATCCCCTGTAGGTAGTTCCCAATACATGAAGGCTGAGGATTGAACTCTGTTCTTGGTTGAATCTGTAGTTATGAGGAGTGTCTTCCTTCCCATCAACATGTACATGCTCTGCAGTGACATTAGTGTCACTGAGATGAGACTATGCTTTTGAATATACACTAGTTTCATTTCTGCTATGTGTATTCACAAATAAAATCAGAGGAAGGAACTTACAATACGGGTGTTAAAATTATGCTGCTGAGTCAGTTTTAGAAACCTTCTAAACACAGCATCCTAAATTTCAGAGATGCCATTCAAGTGGCTCCCTTTGGCTGCAATAAGCTTATGATACAGCTGCAAAAATGAACTTTTAGAATCATAAAGTAGGATACACAGGTATCCAGTTTTTATTATTTTTGGCTTTTGACTTGCATTTGTTGCCTCTATGGGTATCAAGTGAGCCTTAATGAAGAATCAAAGGCTTTGGATGGCAAATCCAGGCTCATGTAGTGAACTTTGTTTCTTTTTTTATTTGTACTTTTAGGTTATCATTATTCAGCCTCAAGTCCAAACCCAGACAGAAAGTAAAGTGGAGACAAAGAAACCTACTGAAGAGTCAGCTCAGGGACCCCCTGCTACCAAAAAGAAAAAGGAGGAAAATCCAGAGGTGATTTTTTTTAAAAATCTTTATAAATAAGCTATAATATATATACATAATTACTGCACTTGTGCCCGCAGTTGTTCACATCTGTCTGGTCATCCCGTGCACGTGGGATTATTTCTCACCCAGGGAGGAACCTCTGACAGATGTGGATTGCATCCTTCAAGCCTGGCAATTCCCCAAATGTAAGAATTGTAGTAGGCCTTGCACTGATTCAGGCACCTCGCGTGGGTGCAGCTGTATTTCTTGTGAAAGATATAGATAGATAGATAGATAGATATGCAAGCTTAATATATTTTCTTTTATGCTATCGAGTATGTAACATGGGATTTGCAGACTGTGCATGAGGTTGAATTAACATTTCTTTTGCGAGCTGAGATTTTACATTTTCTTCTTCTTTGTAAGAAACCTTGCAATTTTTAAATTGTGTGCAACGACCTAACTTCTTGCATTTGCTGTGTACACATCTTCCCACATGTATACAGATTGCTTCTAGACTGAAATACATTAAAATCTTTTAAATTGAGTAAGGAAGGGGGAAGTAGATTATAATATTAAATCTCTTTTATGAACTGTATTTGCTATGTAAACTAAAAAAATGAATCAAGGAACCATGTTGAAATGGAGCCTAACTTTAGCAGGCACTTGGGGGGTTGACTAGATGTGTTCAGATTAGATTGTGAGTACTTTTGGGGCAGTTTGAGAAGTTATACAGACTGAATCTATTTCCCATATGGAAATGTTCAGAGCCTGTGAAATCTTTAGCTGTTAGCCTAGAATACACACTTTAGCTGTTAGCCTAGAATACCACAGCTTTATGCAGAAAATCTGCAAAAGCAAACATACCAAATCTCCACAGTCTAAAATCTGACTTTCATCTGTATCCTTGTTGCCACCTGGGGCTATATAGGGGCTTGTTTTGTTTATGGAGGTGTTCCTGAAATACCCTTTCGCTGCAGAGCACCATGTGGGCAGAAATAGTAGTAGGTCCTGCTTAAAAAAGGCAAAGCTGCTGGAGGTCCTTCTTTTCCTACGTCCCTGGTAAGAGCTGAGAGACCTTGGAAGAGCTAGAATAGATGAAGCAAAAAGAGAATTTTAGAAAAAAATCATCCGTTTTCTCCATATGTAACTTATGCCCCCAAAATATTGAGCAAAAATTCCAGTGAGATGCAAGAAGAGATAGACAAAGGGACACTTTAGGATAGCCATTATAAATCGAATGCACTTTCTATTCAATTCCTGACTACCCTTTTCATCCTTTTGACTCCTTTATTCACATAACTGAGAACATTGTTCCCACCCCATATGCAGGAGGTCTCTGCAAGCACAGTTTTCTGCATAGGATGCAAAAGCTGCGCCCCTAACTATGCCTTTTTTTATCCTTTTCATACATTAGCTTCACAGGCTTAAGAGTGTAGGTCTAGAGTTAATTTGTTTTGTTCTTTGAAAGTAAACTTTGGTTGATTATCATGTATTTATGCAATTAGTGCAATTAGGACTAACAGCGTAATTAGTGTAAACACATGTAATGACATAAATAGAACATGTAATTACAAAACGAAATGGTTTTGTAAAAATCTTTGTTTCGCTACATGAAAAGACATACTTCACATTTCTAAGAAGCATTCAAGGCTGTTTGACAGATTATTAACTTTAAGGCAAAGAAAAATACAGATACCGTGATTTTATTTATTTATTTTTTAAATAAATAAGTACTCTAGGCACTTCTCTCCACACCTCTATTTATCTTCAAAGCACAAAGCCGAGGCAGGAACTCCAGTACTGCTTGGCATTAATGTCAGTCCTGACAGCCTGGGATTTAAGAAATTTAATTTAAAATAGTACAACAAATAAACCAGAAATAACCAGGCTTACAAACAGCCAGGAATTCCATATGCAGTTGCTGAATGCAATGGAATAAACACAAAAGATTAAGGATACTTAAGTTCTTTTGCTGGGAGGAGATAGAGCTGGTTTGGGATGCTTCGCCCTGCCGTACATGTGCGTTTTGCAGAAGGCTAAGACTTCTTTACCTGGCTCCTTTAGTCCTGAGGCTAAAGCAGGGTTCCTTGTGCCTGCTCTTCTGGCAGCCAGTGCTTCCAGCTGTGGAAGCAGTTTGCCTAGAAGGGAGAGAGAGTCTCGGCCACCTCGGATAAGCCAGGGACAGGGCACTCTCCCAAGATGCGATCGGCAACCCGGCAATGGGCTTTCCTCGGCACCAGCCTCCCCCATGGAGATGGATTCAGCTGGGAAGCAACACGAAGGAGCTGCTCCTTCCTGGGATCAGCACTGAGGACTTCAGGTGCAGAATTCCTCCTGATACACTTGAATGTTTCTGTTTTGTATTTCTAAAAATCTACATTTTTAACCCCACCTTAGAAAGACAGGAGAGACACATTGGCCCCAAGTTTGGGCTAAATGCCGGTGTTTGGCCCAGCAAGAAAACCCGCCGAACCTGAAGCATCAGCAAGGCTGTAAAGAGAGTGAGAACACTTCGTTTTAGTTACTCTGTGATATATGGAAGGGAAGCATGGCAGAGGAAGCTGTGTTTTGAGTGGAGTTCATCTAGCTACGTGAGTGTGCAGGAGGCAAACTGTAAACCCAAATATTCTGTTAATGTGCTTGGGAGAAAGAATACAGCTTATGCAGGGAGTTTCGGAAGGGAACCATCTTGCAAATATCTATGGCAACTAACCCTTCATGTCTTTAATAACGAGCTAATTATCGAGTCTGTTTATGAAAACTCTTCACACGCTAAGCAAGTATGCTGCCATTAAGTGTAATTAGAAATTTGTGCAGGTAAATTGAGCTCGGAGAGAGGAAAGTGTTTTGAAAGCATTCCAGGACTCAAAGACTTTTCAGGTAGGTGCAGGAAAAAGCAGGCTGCCTTTACGGCTTGATCTGTGATTTATGCAGGCATTCCCAGCTCCCTTGTGGAAATATAATCCCGTATTAACCATCCCAATGCTGTAAATCCAGCTGCCACTATTGGCTCTGAGACTGAGCCTGCCACAAAGTTATTTTCAGGGGAGGTCAGGTGAAGCCTGTATTTGAGCTCAGTTGACTTGTTTTCTTCTCAGATCTGCCCAGTGGATCTCAGATCAAATATTCCCCTTCACCTTCATGCGTGGAACCCCCACGGTGCCCAGCCGGTGATTTAGGCACCTAAGGAGTGGAGGTTGCTGAAACCAGGATCTGGCGCTCAAATGAGAGCGTGTGCCTGTCGTTATCCCAGTTACCAGAGGCAGAAATGTAGCGAAAATGTAGTCTAAATTGCTTGTGCTGACATTCCACGTGGCTGGTTTTTAATCTGCAGAAAGAATTTCCTGCTAGGAGCTTGCAGGAGCTCTAGGAGCTTGCAGGAGCTCAGGAGCTGCTAGGAGCTTGCCAGTAGCTTCTGTTCCCATCGTATGAGTTGTAAATTCACATTTTTGTTAGAGATTTTCAGAGGTGCGGGATATGGATACCCCATCTTGATCACCTGATTTTTGAAGAACCTATGATTTTTGAAGAACCTATTTTTGAAGAACTAGATCTTTTAATGAGGGTATACTTATTTTCATACTTTCACTGTGTTAAGGTCAGAATTACCAAAGAAATATTATCAGTTGGTTTTATCCTGACCTGAAATGAAATGCTGAAACATGACCCTTTTCACAGAACAAAAAGGTCAAACTTAATTTTGCCTTGGAAGTGCTGCAGCATGTTCTCCCTTACGCTTCTTCGACTGAAACAGAATGTTTGGACCTTGTATCACTTAAACACTGTTTTAATTTGACCTAAATCTGCACCTTTTATGTTGGCTGAGTAAGATAATGGCATTTTCTTATCCTCTTTGGAGGCTTGGTCAGAGCTGAGTGGTAGGTTCTGCTTTTTGAACTGGTTCACTTGGCTGAGTTTTGGCAATGGGCTGTACTCATAAAGCATTGCCTTTGTAGTTTTATAGGCCCTAGGTAGTTAGGTATGGGCTGTGGGTATAAGTTGGTATAAATAGGACCCGTCTGACCAGACATATCTGAAACAAATTTTTAATTATAGTTCTTCACATAGGGATGCGCTCAAATAATAGGCACTTATAATAGATATTTACTGGGTTTATTCTGGCAATTATTTGTTTACTTGTATTTACCGTGATTGCTCTGTGAAAATGTGTAACACTGGTTTATTTTTTCCCCTAGAAAATTGCCTTTATGGTAGCATTAGGACTGGTTACAACAGAACATTTGGAAGGTAAGACGGCCATTGCTTTGCAGTCCAGTTTTGGAGCGGTGAAAATATTGCCCCGGAGTTGAATGCAGGAGTTGCACCCTGCTCAGGGTTCTCTTACAACCTTCCAAAAATACCTTGCAGGAATCAAGAGATCTGCATCTCTGTTTTAGCTCCATCCCTCTGCAAATAGAGATGAGGGGAAGCAAAGAGCTTGTTGGGCAAATATGCCCAAGGTGTGAATGGGGGTTGAGCAGTTCTTCACAGAAGGGGCTGGCCCTCCTGGACACAGTGCTTTAATTTTATCCTCAGCCAATATCATTTAGTGCCTTCCATTGATATAAGAATAACTAATCTGATATCTGTGCCAGCTGAAAATGGTTCTTAATTGCAAAACTGATTATCTGCTTTTAAAGCAGCCATATTCCTCAGTAGCGCGTCGACTCAAAAGCCCAAGCTACTGTTTTACCTCTTGGTTTCTTATTAAAAAGATTCTTTGCACTTCTCTCCCTCGGATTTAAAATAGGTTGTAAATTAGGGAGAAAATAATGTCTTAATTATAAGGTCTTGCAGCAGATTTTCTCTGGGTTTTGTTGCCTTTTTTTTCAGTGTGTCTGCTCTTTAAATCTGCATTTTAGAAAATCATTTAATGTCCTAGGGACTGCGAATTTGAAGCAGTTTGAAGAAAGTTTAAGCCATTGGCCTTTTTAATCCCTTAATGGTAATGGATTGAAATGGAAATTAAAAAGCTACAGCAATTTTGGAGGGAGAATTCTAATCCACAAAGTGCCAATGATGACAGGTTCTTGTTTTCTTTGTCCAAGTAAAATAGGACGACGTTTGAAATTGTGCTGAAGTGCAAATTACACTTGCAACACAGAGAACTTCATTTTGCATAATTCCTTACTCTTTGATTTTATTGGAACTAATAAATTGTTGTGTGGATTTAGTGTTTCATGTTAAAAACCCCAAGCAGCAATCTGCTCCGTGTGGTATACAGCAAGCACAGAGAGCCCATGTTAAAGCCGACGCCGACAATACTAATCCTGCAAAATCAATTCTCTCGGACAAATTGACTTTTTATATTCCTACTAGCGTTAAATAAATGGTTCCTACATTGAGCCATTTTGTAAGGAAAAGGTATTTCTTCGTGACTGCTGGTGATTACAGCTGTCAAAAATACCTTTATAGCTTTCACATGCTGCAGGTTTATTATTTTAGTGCTGCCTCATATTTACTGTTATCAGCCACTGCTGTTTATCAAGTAGTGGCCATTACACAGTTGAGTTTCTTTCAGTACTTCCAATGTGTTTCTCCGCGTTACATGTTGGAATGAAACTGTATCAAGATCGAGGCACTAAGAGCCCGTCCATTCAGCATCACTGCTTTGCAGTGGGACTGCTTTTCTTTTTACCCATTAGTTTTGTGGTGAAGGGCTGTGATCCACTCCTGTGTGGAGTTCTCTGTGAGCTTAGCAGCCTTCCCGCGGGACTTCCAAAGGGAAAGGCTTTCCCTGTGCTGGGAGCAGAGCATGTTCTGCAGAGAGCAAACGTGAGGCGTTTAGATACAAGGGCTGTGCAGTTCGGCCGAGTTCAGTTCAGTCACTGTAAAAATGAGCTTCTTTTTTACCTTAGAGAAAGAGTGAAAGAGAGTAAGACAGAAAGAAAGAGAGGAAGAAGGAAGGAAGGGAAGGAGGGAGGGAGGGAGGGAGGAAAGAAGGAAGGAAGGGAGGTAGGAAAGAGAGAGAGAGAGAAAGAGTAAGAAAGGAAAGAAGATGAAGGAAAGACTTCTATTTGCATTAATGACATACTTTAATCAGTTAAGAAGAAATCTTTTCACTTTATTTAGCTCTCTTTTGATCCATATAAAAATATTCAGGCCGTTCTTTCGTTCATTTATTTAACAACATATCAAAATACTTTGCTTTTTCCAGCCCGATGTCATAATGTTTTCAGCCAGAGCTGTTGCAAAACTTGACCCAGATTCCTAGGTGTTCTTGTTTCCCTCCTCCAAAACTACCCGGGATAGTTAAATTTGCTCGTGGGCGTATGTGTGTTCATATTACATGATGCTGGCATCCCAGTTAAATGCAATTAGTTATTGGGGTAGCTCCTCAGTGCCCTGCGTGGCACGAACATGGGTACCCCAGCCCAGTTTCCAGTCTGCATCACAGTTCTGCTGAAGAGAGTATGTAGGAAAGAACCTACTTTTTAAACCAGGAACACGAGGTCAGAGAGCTCAAGATACATCATGGCCTCCTTGTGAAGATCCTGAGCCCAATCTTGTCCCTGACTCACAGAAGGTGCCACGTGAAACCCCTTGTTTCTTCTTCTGGCCCAGCAGACGGTCCCAATATGGGATCTCTGCAGCAGAGGAGGGGTGGTCCTGCCTCCAGCTGTTTCACAGCTCCACCCCAAGGGCAGGGAGGTTGTTGCGACCGGGGTCACTTACCATGGAGAGCCTGGAGACCACAGAGGCCGAGCTGTTAACACTGGCTGCAAGAACCATGTTAAGATCCAAGCAAAAAGTTGGCGGAGGTCCCTTTTCTCAGCTGGCCTTGGGGCCCCGTTCCCACCCTTGTGGCACCTCTGTCTCTTCTGACGATTGTGCATTCCCCACGTCACCAAGAAGATGGCGGCTGGAGGCAAGAACAACCATCTTAAGTGATGTGGCCCTCACGGGCTGCTGCGTCCTCTCATCCACTGCTACCTAGGGCAGGTTCCCTTCAGAAGATGCCAAAGGGTTTGAAACTTTCAGGACTTCAGTTTCTACATAGCCGTAAGAGTATTTCACAAGAAATACCTTCTCTGTGGGACAGAACTACGGCCCAGCGAGTAACCCCATGGGGGTTGTTTTCCAAGCACCAGAAGTACCAGGAGGAAAACCTAGTGGGAATATGCAGGTAGCTGCATATTTTTCACGTCTGTCAGGCTTCCTCCTGATGGGATTGTGTGTCCAGGGGCAGGGATTTAGCCCATTTTTGGTGAGTCAAAAGCTCCAAAAGGGTGTCTTGGACTTCAGAGCAGTACAACACCGAGCAAAGTGTTGGCCTCGTCTCTCAGGACAGCACGTGCAAGACATAAAAGATAATACCGTGTGCTGCAGCAAGGCTTGCAGGGGTACACGGGGAACCCCTTGCAGGGAAGGGATCAAGCCTTGGAAAGGGTGTCAGGAATCCCCTTCCCGCACGCGTTTCCCGTGGGGGTGCTCCTGGTTCGCGCAGGTTTGATTTCCTTATCAAAATTAAAAGTGGGCTGTAAAAAAGTAGTCTGTAAATTATAGTCATCATCCTCAGCCAACGTGAACAACCGGAGAAGAATTCAGAGCAGAATAGAACCTAAATCCTAGGGGAGCTAGAAGTCACGTGAAACCCACAGATTTCAGTGGGGCAGGGTTTTGCCCACCCTTTCTGTGACCCCCTGCAGAAGGATGCCTAGGACTAAGTGTTGCAGAGGACATACTGTCTTGTCTAGGCGTTACCATGTAGTGCAAGGGAGTTCTCCTATAGCAATTCAGTTAGGCCAGCTTTGTCTGCCATTGCCCTTAACAGGGAGGGGTGTGCTGCTCACGAACTTTGCCATCAGCTCTGTATTGGATTAATAAGGTGTCACTCCCTACTTAGAACTGAATCTTGCCTTCCCATTATTGCTGTGCTTTTTTTTTGCCCCTAATCTTAGCAGAGGAAAAGTAATGTAAAAGACATTATTCTTTCATTGGATATGACTTAAAAGGCTTAACTGCTGTGTATGATTCGTTTTTGTTAGTAGCAGGACTGGTTTTGCAGTGTTGATTGTGTTGATTGATGGTGTTTTGAAAGCCCCTTGTTGATGCATACTGAAGATGTTTCGGAAGGGATCATAATAAAAATGGTGTAGGGTAGCCTAAGCCCACCTTGGAGGAAGAAAAAATAAAAATACCTCTGTTTTGAATCTCACGAGGACAAGCCTGTTAATGCCAAGCCTTGAACTGCAACAAGTATCAATGCTGATGCAGCCCAATTACACTTTAGAGACTGAAAGCGAACCCAAAGCCCATGGGGTTGAGGGTGAGAGCGTGTTGTTTAGCTGGTTAGATCTGCATTTTTTCCCTGCTGAATGAGAAATAGATGATTGATGCCTCTTTCTGTGGTTGCAGAAATCCAGAGCAAGCGTCAGGAAAGGAAGAGAAGAAGCACCGCGAATCCAGCCTACAGTGGGCTCTTGGAAACAGAGGTACTTCATCGCGCCCGGCCTGCCATGGTTTGGTTTCACATCAATAAGAAGTTCAAGTGCTTCTTGTGTTAAAAGGACACGTGGATGCAAAACTCTGCATTTATTTGTAAAGAAACACTGAGGTGCAAAAGAAAGAAAAGATTTTCTCTCAGTAGCTTAGCAACAGGTTTTCACACCACAACCTGACTTGCTTCAAAACTGGCGTTCCTCTTGATTTTAATGAAGGCCAAAAGGACTAAGTTAATATGGGTCCTTGTGCTCCTGTTCCCATACAGTAATCCCTGTAGGTTGGCACTAAAGTGCAGAAGGGAGGCATCACACTGAATCTTGTATTGCTATTCCTCTTCTCATGTGTGCTCAAGAATAAATGGAGAGTTTTGCTTTTCATAGTAGTAACATATTCATGAAAGGAATTTATTGGTTTAAGAATCAGTGTGCTCTGCAGGTGGTAAGGAAGCATCCATAATAAATATAATAATGCATAATTAAAAACAAAACTGCTATGAATAATCTCTGATGTCTGTTATATATTTAGGCTGTCAGATTTCTGGCTGTTTCTGAATTGAAATATATGCACTTATTAGATGTAGTAAAACTCTGTCTTTAAAATTTCTCCCCTGCTTGAGGTCAGTATTTAAACTTCAGAAAGGAAGCTGTTAGAGCTTGGGTTTCTGCAGGAATAAAACTGACTTGCAACCCACTCTCTGTATAAGCAGGATTTCTATGTGTTCTGCATTCTTTAAGCCTAAAGAAAGTTATTTCTCTTTGCTTAGGTACCAACAAGGCAGAAGTTTTGGTCTGCCATTATTTAGGGCTTCCAGCTTTATTGGCAGAGGGCAAACATGAGGGTAGGAAGAAATCCACCCGTGCAGTCCATCTGTTTAGTGGCTTGATTGCTCCTTCTTGAAAGCCTTGCTGATTTTGCCACTTGTAGATCAGCTCTGAACTCCTGGATCTTCCAGGCTAAGGAACTTTCCTCTAGTGACTCTAAAGAACAAATGCTGTTCATACATCCACTATTTAACACTATGAGAGGCTTAGCCCTTCTGGTGTTAAATTCATGCTGTCTCCTCCAATATTGGGTCATCTGGATGAGTTCCTTAGAGCACTCACCATGGAGTTTTGTGGCTGTAGCCTGAGCAGAGTCAGTTTTGAGAGTTATTTTGATTATGCTGCCCCCCTAGTTCGCTTTTCTCATGAGCTCTGTTCTCAGAAGCACGGGCTGAAGTGAAGGCTGGGAACACGAGAGGTTGCCTGCCGGAGAGTCCTCAGCCTGGTGGCCCATGTCCTCATTAGGAGCTGCCTTTAAGTACTGACCATGGGGGATGCCATTCCCGAGAAGGGAGGCAGATGGTTTTTCTCTCCGATCAATTAGCTGCTCCCATTGACTTGCTCATCAGTGAGCTGAGGTATTTTGTGGCATTCCAGGCGTTTTGGTGCAGCTTAATTTACAGTTAGTCTTCTGAAGGATCTTTAATTCATGATTATTTAAATTGAAATTGCATATAAATTAGGCTTTTTATTTGCCGACCCCCCTCAAACGGCAGGAGTTCAGCATCTGTAGCGGTGATGTTAACTTCCTTGATTACAAAAATGTGATCAGTCTTACGTCTTCACTTGAATGTTGTCCCTTTTCCAGAGCTTTCATATGTTTTTGAGATAGATATACATCTTTTCCACCCTTAGTGGCATATTTTTTTGTGTAGCAGCAAGACTAAAGTTTTCTTGAAAAGCTGGACGCTTTTTCAAGAAAGAAACACCAGGTGAAAACTCATCCACAGACTGCCAAGCACCCACGTATAAAAAAACAGTTTACTCACCACAAAATAAATCATTTGTCAGCACAAGATTCTAGTTTTCTTCCAAATGGAGTCTCACAGTATCTAATGGAGGAAAATGGTCCTGTTCCCCAGCCTGCTGGAAAGCGCTGGGCAGCTTCTAGGAACATTAGAGGTTATAGGGACTGTTAATGAAGCCCGGCTTGCCACTGACCAGTAGCTTTTTCCCTCTGGCTGGTGATGGATTCTCTTACATTAAACATTGCAGTCATGTGCTGAGACCTCATGAAAGTGAAATGAGTGCCAGGCCTTAGTCGTCCTACAGCCTAATTGCTCCAGGAGAAATGGTTTGCTTAAGGCACAGCGTGCAGCTGGTAGGCAGAACACCTTGGCACACAAGGCAGCGATGCCCCTTTTTGCAGGTGGGGAGTCCTTCACCGTGGCTAGATACCCAAAATAGAAACGTCTCCTCGCTGCAACATTTTCGTAGGTAGCTTTTCCCTTATGGCCATCACTTATCTCCTGGATTTGGAGTCACCGTTGCTGTCGCCCGTCTCTGGAAGGTCTCCTGAAGCTCAATTAAGGGCATTTGCAATTTACCTTTCTCTCTTGTTAATGAAATGGAATGCACACAAGGCTGCCCTACAGAAGATGGGTTGGAACAGTAAATAATACAGCTGTTTAAGCACAGGGGGTTAGCAGCAAGTCTTCTCAGGCACGGAATTAGCTGCTGGATTCTTGGTTATGTGTGAAGGAGATTCTTTAGAGATCCTTGATATCAAACAGAGAGAGGCAGAGCACTCTTCAATGACTCTGGTTTCTTTTCCCTTGCAGCGGAAACGCCTTGCATCAAATTATTTGAATAACCCCTTGTTTCTTACAGCACGAGGTAAGCGGATTCTTAGATGAATGCACTGCTGTTCTAATGACATGCTAAATATTTATTAGTAGCATTTCTTAGGAATTAACTGCCCGGGTATCGGAAGGTGTAACCCTGTGGAAGGTCCCTGCACTTCCGCAGGTGCCCTGAAAATAGATAGTGTTGCAGCAAAAAACAATTAAGGGATAAGGCCATAGGTCAAAACTGTGGAGCAACTCATTTGAAGTCTCTTCAGTCAATGGAAGATCTGATCTCTAGCGCTGTAATCACCATGCAGTAGGAGAACTAATTGGAGAAGGCAATATTACCAAGGCCAAGTACTTGAAAGTACATATTAAAAAACTTGAATTGAAAGAAAAAGCATTCTAGGCTTGTCATTTAGCTCTCTTTTGTCAGCTATAAGAACCTGTTGTCAATTCACAAAGACTAGAAATTCCTCATATATTTTACTTTAGAAATAATATCTGAAAAATGTTTTTCTGATTCCAAGAGCCAGCGCCATAAAACTAGATTAGATGGCCTTGAAGATGCCTTCCAGTCCTGCATTTTTAGAACTTGGCATGCTGAAAACTTGATTGTAAAAGCCTTGAGAAGGAACATTTCAGAGGAGCCCTTTGGGATACGTTGAGCTGAGAGAACTGCATGGAATTGAATTCTCCATATGGGAGACATGTAAGACGTTTTAGGGAGAAAGTGAGAAGCTTTTAAGAGGAGAGAAAGCCGGTAAAGAAATGTGCTTATATCCCCCTTGCCCTGGTGTTGTGTTTGCAACCTAAGCTCTGCTGAGTTGCAGCCCAGCTAAGGGAAATCAGCAATTGTTCTTAGCCAAGTATTATTTCAGAGTGAGGAACATTTGCAAGACTTGTTTCAATTAAGACACAAAATTTTAACATGTTTTCAGTGTTTGCCTGATTTAACTGCCAAGATGTCCCCTTTAGAGCTTAAGAGTCATGTTTCTGGCCCAGCCTTGCATTCCTGTGCCATGGGGTGAGCAGCTCAAACGCTCTTGGTGCTTCTCATCACCTTCCAAACTTCACGTGCTGGAAGCAGGCGCTTTTCCTCCTTACCACGTGCCGCTAACACGCAGGTCTCCGAGAACCATAGAGGTTATTACGCAGTAAAGAGCGACAGTGACGTGCCTCTCAGCAAGAGCCCATGCTCCTGGGAGCCCCAGTGGGAAAAAATATGCCTGGCTTAGCTTTCTCATTGAAATTGAAACTATAATTTATCATTTGTCTCATCAAAGTCCTTGTTTTCCCCTCATAAATGCTTATCTAGAGAGACAGATGATGTTAGCAAGCTGTACCCACCCCCAAGCCTCTCCGTGGGGTTCTCATAAATCAGGGCTTGATTTCCCTGACTTACTTTCCTCCACCTTTCCCACTCTATTTTACAGGGAAGTGGAGAGGTGAGAGGATTGCAATGATGTGCCTGGCACAAGGCTGCTTGGGAGAGAGCACAAGCCTTAATCCCTCCATTCCCTTCGAGCCCTGTCGCAGTAGGGGGGGTTCAGCATCCACACTCTGCTTTCAGCATCTTCATATTCCACCAATTTTAAGTCAAACTTCTCTACAGCAGAGCTTTGCACCCGTTGGGTGTTTGGTAGTTGTATAGGGGTAATTTAAAGCACTGGGTAATTTAAAGCACTGGCACTGGGCACTCTTGTGCTCGGTGCTGAATAAGCTCAACCAAAGGCAGCTGCTGCAATTCCAGTCCTCTCGTCTGCCATCGACTACCCCTTCTGTTGTGTGAAGCTCCCTAAAAACATGAGTCTCCAGTCTGATTTTTCAGAAGCTAGAAGGCAGAAGTGAATATACTTTAAAATGTAAAACTGAGGTGAAAGGAGAAAGAAGCAAAATAAAAAATCCCTATGAACTGCAGAGAATAATTCTCATTTTCACAGATTTTCCACAGAATATCAGTTGATCAGAATTAATCCATCTGAAAATGTCTAACCTGAAATGAGGTCGCATCCCTTGATGTACACGAGACTGTTCAATCATTGAGCCTCTGTTTATCTGCGTAACATTCATAACCATGGTGTCATATACTCACGTGTGCCATTGTGTGTATGAAGTGACGTATATGCCTTTTAAAAGCCTGTGGTTATTTAGAGAACTCATTGCCAGAGGATGCTCCAGGTGCCAGAAAACTAGACAAATTTGGGGAAAAAAAAAGCTGCTGTTTGGACAAGTGGCAGAGTGGGAAGGAAATCCCTTCTGCTGAGAAGGGCAAGGAGAATCTGCACTCCCTGTGCTGTGGGATTTTAGCATCAGCCCTCCAGGCACGCAGGGTTTGCAGAGTAAATTCCTTAATCGCAGTTGGAAGCTACTTGGGGATGTGGCCCCGCTGCCTCCCTGTCCTGCCCCCAGTTATTTTGGCCCTGTCCCGGCACGTCGTGTCACAGCTTGACTAAAATGACTCATAGAAGTGAGAACCGGCGTTCCCGGCATCCGTGTTTCCCCCACTAACCTCTTTTCTGCCCTTCTCCCATATGCCAGCAAATGAGGACCCATTCTGGAAGGTACGTGCAGCAACGTGTGTGTATCCGTCACCGCTGTCCTCCTCATCGCTGTGCTTGCTTTTGGTTATTGCAGGCGCTGCCAAGGGGCTAAGTTGCAGGATGCTCTTTGCCTCTCGTGCTCCTTTGATGAAACATTTCCCACTTAGCAAATCTTTGAGGCTCCAAGTTTGAATTTCAAAGGGATGAACTTAGGGACTTTCATGTTCAAGGCTAGAGTTTAATCCCTCTGTGGAATCCACTGCTGGGGAAATCGGTCGTCCAGATTTGTGATTTTAATGAACATTTTAAGAAAAAGAAGTAAGTGTTCTACTTTGTGTAGATTAAATCTCTTGTATATTAAGGTTAAAATTAAGGCTTTTTAAGCAGGTAATTTTTACACAGTAATATTTTGGAGAGCCATTTTTCTGACAGGGCTTATTTAGAATTCACAGTTTAAGCCTGGCTAAAATTATCACGAGCCATTATAATTAACATCCCCCGAAATGAAAATATACTTACAGAATTAACAGAGGTATGAAATTATTATTCTTTCTGCAAAAGTCCTAGGCAAACTTAAGCTTCTTTTTTTTTTTTTATAATGATTCACAAACCATGAGAGTTTCAGAATCAGCCTCTGCTTTATTAAAAGGCACCTAATTATACAAAGCGTAATTAACGGTGCCACCAGATTAGCACAGCAGTTTACTGCAGGACACTGGATCTTGGCGGGCGAGCCCCAGTTCATTCTGTGCATTGCCTCAGACGACGGAGGAATCGCTCCTGTTCGGGAAGGCTCCTCGGGGAGTCAGCAGGAGTCACGGAGCCCTGGGGAGCCGAGGGCTGCCGAGGGGATTCATGGAAGAGGGCGCCCAGAAGAGGAGCCGGTTGTTTTCCCGATGCTCCCCAAGGCAGCGTGCCTCAAACGGGCAAGGGGGCTGCTTTTCCCCCCGAACCTTTGGCTCGCTTCCTTCTGCTTTGGACCTGAAGGACAAGGGAGTCCACACACCGACCTTGACGGCTCTCCCGAGCAGGAGAGCCCGCGCTGACGCGTGTGCCCGAGGGGCCCGCGCCGCGTGTGGACCCATTCCAGCCCCGCACGCTGCCCTGGGGGCTGGTCCCCTCCCACCTTGGATCGCTTGCTGTTGATTTTTCTGTTTCAATCCATCAAACCTGCCCCTGGCTCGCTCGGCTCGGTCGCCGTCCCGCTCGGCTGCTTGTAGGTGTGACCCGTGTGCCTCCTGGTCTGCCCTCGGCGGTGGCCAGGGCGTTTCTGAGCCGCCGTTTCGGTGCCCGAGCGGCTCCGTGGGGGCGGCGGGCGCCCCGAGCCAGGCCGTGCGCTGCCTTCTCTTGCAGAGCGAGGGCCCCCCGGCGGAGCAGTGCGCGGCGTGCCGGCGCGGCGCCAACCTGCAGCCCTGCGGCACCTGCGCCCGAGCCTATCACCTCAGCTGCCTGCAGCCGCCCCTCAAAAGCGCCCCCAAGGGCGCCTGGGCCTGCCCAAAGTGCCAACACAAGGTAAGGGGCACGGAGCTCCGCACAGCCTGGGCGGGAAACGGGAGGAACGCGGCCGGAACCGTGCGGCTGCTGGGCTCTAAGCTACCTAGCTGGCAGTCGCAGCTTAGGCTGCTGGGGTAGCGAAAAGGGAAAAAAAACTGCTTTTGTTTCTGCTTTTGTTTCTTGACTTCACTGTAATCACACCTGTCAAGATTTGTCCTGGAAAAAAAGATTTAAAGTTATCCATGTCCTTTCTGTTTCCCTGCTTAAAATGAAGCCACCGGCACGTGGGGTTGCAAAGCGCAGAACGTAGAGGTTGCGGGTGGGAAAGGCACTGTCAGAAGGCGACACAGTTCACCAGTGGCTCTGAAAGTGTGAAGGAGAGTACTGGGTTTTCTTTAGATCATGTTTCTTGCACTGATCACAGTCATGTCAGAAATGTTGATTTCCCTAGTTGCTGTGAGGGAAGGCTGCTTGCATTGACCCAAAACAATTGCTAGAACAGTGCAATGTCACCAAATGGTAGGGTGGAGGCTAAATTTTTGTGCTTCAGAATTCTCTGGATGTTGCGTTGAGATCACTGCCACATCCCTTTGAAAATGTCTGGAGGAGATCCGTGGATGTGAGCCGTAGAGCAGCCCAGGGTTCTCTCAGCACACCCTGAATGTCATTCAGCATCTCTCCTAAGCTCAACAGACCAAAGTCCCTGCACAATATTCCTGATGATGTGAAGGCCGGATGCTGCTCGAGGCAACAAGAAACAGCATTTATAACCCCTCTCAGCACAGTTTGGTAGCAGGGTTGACAGTGAAGAGGCATCTCCAATGGAGACGGCTGCTCAAGTTATTATCTCGTTGCTTTGCAGCTGGTAAATTCTAGGACAAGGGCCCTATGACTGGTCCTGCAGGACCGTGAGGCTGGAGGAAGACGAACATTCATGTGGGTCTGAGTGTGTGCGTGGTGTGTGTGTCTGTGTCGGGTACTAATTTCCTCTTGTGTCCCGGGCTTGTAGGTGTTAAAGAAAGATGAGAGCGTGCCGTGGAGCGGGACCCTGGCGATTGTTCACTCCTACGTCACGCACAAAACAGGTAGGGACCAGCAGCGTGGCTGGCGGCAGAAACTGCCCATTGCTCCAGTTGTGCTTGCTAACAGCAGCCTGATGAGCACTCGCCACACCCCACGCACGTGGCTGGTGTGTCTTGTCAAGCACGCCGTTTTGCCACATGCATTTCTTTCCTCCTGCCTCCGTAACCCTGTTGCTCCACAGTCAAGGAAGAAGAGAAGCGGAAGCTACTGAAGAGAGGCAGCGAGCTGAAGAGCGAGCACAGGCAGCTGGAAGAAAAGGATCGACTTCTCAACAACGCGGTGAAGGTAGGAGGCCTTCCCTGGCTGGGGACACAGCCTCCTACAGAGAGGCTTCTCAAGAATTTGTGCTTCAGAACCTTGCATTTGGGGGCTAGAAAATGATTTATACTCCCAAGCTACAGATGTGATACGTTTTTTAAATTTTTTTTCCGAGGAAAAGCAGGTGGATTTTCTTTGAGCGCAAAAGCAAGCTATTTTGGCAGACTGAGGAGGAAAATTCAACAGTGACTGAATTCCTGTTGCACAGACACACACACGCACACACAAAAAAAGAAAAAAAAAAGTGCAGTTGTGCCTGTCTTCTTTCAGTACCATACGCAGCTCTCACTGTGGTCTGCCCAGCGCCCTTAAGGCATTTCCATTCTCCCCACGAAAACGTTTTAGTGACAGCCGTGAGTCCCAGTGGCCACTGCTTGTCCCTCTGCCCCACGCTCTCGAGGTTAGGCAGGGAGACCCTCACAAAACCCTCTCCGTGATGCCTGTCCTCGCTGGGGAAGTTCCTGTCATTCGGGGCCACATCCCCTCACACCCGCTCTTAAGGGATAGCTATTAGTTGGCATCGCAATCCCAATAAATGTTTCAGACTTCCTTGGCCTAAAAACGCTGGAGTGGGAGCGGTAGCAGGAACTGGTGACTACATGTCTTACCCCTGCCGTTTTCCAAAAGATGCACGTTAAAATACTTATCACATCAGCAGTAGCTGATTAAAAGCCACCATAGTGAGAAACAGACTCTGAGAATATGCACGTATCCCATATGTTTGGAAACAAACCTGTTCCTGGAGAGGCACCTCTCTTTGTATGGGAAGGACCCACACATCCCACATCCCACAGAGCAGGGGGATGAGGCATTTGGAAAATGGCAGGCATCTGGGGAGGCGTTCAGCTATTAGATGTGTGTCATGACTGTCAACAGCAGCAGGGTCCTCCCTAGACAGAGTCTGATTTCTTCAGTGGGAAACAGTGTCTCTTGTTTCAATGTAGTGTCAGCCAGTGGTTATATTTATTAGAGAGCCCCTCCTGAAAGGAGAGAAGCAGCTAAAAATCCCTCATGTTCTTCTTAACAGACATTTACCTTAAAGAGAGATCTCATTAAAGGGAAAGCTCACGTGCACACCACAGGTGGAGCCAGGTTATTTGTTAAAAAAGCGCAATGCGTGACTTGCGCATCACCTGAGAGCTCACCTCGCTAAGCAAATGTCCGAGCAGTTCCACCCAGTTGCCTTTCAAACAGGCAGGACCTGATTTCCAGGTGAGCGTTTGCCCCATGCCCAGCTCTGGAGAACTTTCCTCCCCGCGGGGCAGTGCCGACCAAAGCCAAAGAGGGACAACCCGCCGGCGAGCAACCAGGTTCGCTGGCCAGACCCCTGCACTCGCTGCAGAGAGAAGATGGGACGGGTTGGTGCTAGAGACAGATATTTGGGAGGGCTTCCTCCTGACTGTGGTGGTGTGTCATAGGGGCCTAGATGGAGGTGTCTGCCCCCAAAGTGCTGCAGTTTGCAGGGTCCGAAGGCGCCAGGGTGGCACTGAGCCCCACGGCCCATCTGCAGCCATCTGCGTGGTGGCTTCCCGTGCGACACCAACACAGTCCCAACAAACAGCCCCACGCCAACGGGTTTGGGGCGTTGCTGAGAGCTTGGTGGCCGGCCTGCTGCACCAAGGGGTCAGCAAGGCCTCCCGCTGCCCGAGCGCTCCCTGGGCTGGGCCGAGCTGCCGCTGCGCCGGCGGCGACGGCACGCGAGGAGGCCCCGGGCCGGCCGCGCTCAGCCTGTCCTTGTCCTTTGGCAGAAATGCTTGGAGCTGAAAAGCAGCCTGCTGGCGCAGCAGAAAGGGACTCAGTCGTCGCTGGAGCGCCTCAAGGCCCTCATCAGACTGATGCGCAGCGAGCAGCTGCTGCAGGCGGCGGCGAGGAGCGCGGCGCCGGCCCCGCTGCTCGCCGTGCCCTGGGCGAAGGCGCCCGCCGCCGCCGCGGCCACCGCGCGCCCGACCCTGCCGCACCCCCAGGGCAGCAACTGATGGAGGGCGCTGCCTGCGGCCGCGCCGAGCACCGGGCGCCCGGGGACGCAGGCCTTGGACACGAGCGCGCCAAGGGGCACGGAGCCGGAGCGGAGCCGAGCGGGGAGGGAGTCGCTCCTTGGACACGTGGGGAACTCGCCCAGCGGCCGGGCCCGCCGGGAGGCGCCTGGGGCCGCAGCCTCCCCCGCGCGGGCCTCGCTGCGGCCTCGCACGGCCGAGGCCTCCAGCGCGTGGCGGGTTTCCTGTGTTGCTCCTTCGGCCTTAATGCAGTGAGGGATGCGGGCGCAGGGTGGCCCGCAGGAGGTGGCCCACGCGGCTCTGCTTCACAGGGGGGGAAATGGGAAACACGAAGAGGTAGTGAGCAAGTAGCGACTAGCGGCGCGGCTCGGAGGCGCTTGTGGGAGGGAGGCTGCTGGAGCAGGGAGCCCTGCGGAGGCAGCGGCGCCGCCGGCGCAGGGCAGCGGCCACCGGGGCTGCCCGCCCCACGAGGACGTCCCGGACACGCGCAGAGCCTTCGCAACAAGAGAACGTTTTGGTTTTGATTTCAGTATTATTATTATTATTATAGTTGAGAATTGCAGATATTTAAATAAAGAAGCTGTATGAAGTTAGCGTTTCTAGTAAAATATTGAAGTATTTTCATGCTGATGCTTCTGTATATGCGTTCCGAAGTATTTAAAAAAAAAGAAGTATGACTGTAAAACTCCTTACTTTTTTGCAGGTCCTTTTTACTTATTTTGCTATTGGTGTATTTTTCTCATGGAGTTTTTGTGCAAGATTTAGCATAAACCATAATAGTGGATATCTTTGGCCGGTTGGGTTTTGTTTCTTAAAGGGGTTGTTTTGGGGATATTTTTTGTTGTTGATTTCTGGCTTTTTTTAAAAAAAAAAGCAAGCAAAAAAAATACTGTCTTTTTTGTTTCTTGACAGTACAGATAATATGCCAAAAAGATAGCTTTACATTTTTGTACTGCATTTTTATTGTTAAAAATAGGTAATATGAGGGTCTTTTTTTTTTTTTTTTTTTTTTGCTTGCATAAATGTCTGCTAAAATGGTACAGGAGAAAAAACAAACCTGCCTCAAGGGTTGTTTCTCACATTGGATAATAGCAAAAGTCCCGGGGGAGGGACAGGCCTTGGCCAATCTTAAGGGTTTGCTGGGTTTTTGCTGGGTTTTTTTTTTTTTTTTTTGGAAACTTGATTCCTGTTTCCCGACTTGAGCGCTTTGGAGAGGGGCTGGTGCCGGCCCGAGCGCATCGCGAGGCTCCCGCTCGTCTCACTAGTCTTCCTGCCCCGCCGCCGTCCCAGCCACGGCGGCACCGCGGGCACCTGCCCAAAGCGAGAGGGGCCCGCGAGCCACGCGGTGCCCAACACCTTTGCTCCTTCCTTATCTTCCTTTTATTCTTTTATTCTTTTTTTTTTTTTTTTTTAATAAAAATAAAAACGAGGGACTGGCTTTTTCGGTCGCCCGTCACTAGGCAGCGCGTGGTCCCTTCAACCATTTTCACAACTCCGGGAGAAACTGTGCAGTACTATACAAATCTATTTTAATACACAACACTCGGTTGAACAAGATTTTTATATTCTTTTATGGATGAACAAAGTGAACTAAGTAAAACACAATTGTGATACATTGGTTATTGTATGCCAAGTATGCATTCTAACGTGGCTTGCAGCGTAAGTGTTTTCAGGTTTAATGATTTTCTTTCCTTCTCAGACAAATTAAAAAGAGGAGAAGCGGGGAAGGTTGCGGACGTTGAAGAACTGCTGAGGAAGCGTCTCGGACTGTTAAAAGTAGTTGCTTTGAAAGGGGGACTGTCCAGTGGATAGTGTGCATAGAGGAAAAAAAAAAGTGTGTGTCTTACATATGCCAATGTAGTTTTACTTCTTTATGACGCATTAAACTTGACTGACGATTTAATGGCGTCGGAGTCGTTGCGACGGCCGCGCGGAGGGGAGGCCGCCGGCAGCTGCTTGCTGGGCCCGAGGACGTGGCCTCCGGAGCAGTGCCCTCATCCCGCTCTGCCTCGGGCCCAAAGGCAGCGGCATGAAGTGACGCTGGCGCCGGCCCCGTGGGCCGGGAAGGACGTCGCCCTCGGAAGGAGCCAGCAGGGCCCCGGCTTTGCGGGCAGCGCGAGGCTGGCGAGCGCCCAGCGTGGTCTGGCCTGGGTGTGAGGCCGCCGCTCGCCCTCCAGCGCAGCCGCGTGGGAGCCCGTGCGGCTGAGGAGCCGCCGCCTGCCCCGGCCTCTGCTCCCCAGGCTGGAGCGCGGGCGCTGTGATCCCCTCGGCAGCTTGTCTCTGCGAGGGACCCGCTGCCCTCCTGTGGGTCAAAGCGTGGACAAAGCCCATGCAGGGAATGGTGTGGCTGGAAGGCAGAGCAGGCAGGAGGGCCTCATGAGACACCTTCTGATTCCCCTTCGTGGTTTCGGGCAAACGCTCGGCCCCCTCAGAGGAGAGCTGCAGTCCAGAAACTCTATATGTTAGTTTATATTATACAAACTAATTATGATGGTTGTCCTCTACAGTCTCTCCTTTGCAGGAATAGGGTCTTGCAGAAAGCGGCTGTTATCAGAGGCCACTCTGAATTGAAAGTCAGCAGTAGTTCTCCTTGATAGCTCTTTCTTGGTGGAAAGAAAGCAGCTGAAGAAAAAGCAGACACAAAGGAAATTCAGCCCTCCCTCCTCCCTTTTCTTAAAATAATTAACTTGACATTTTAAAACTACTAAAAATATACAGTATGGTGGTCTTGACATAACCAGACACACCGTCAACCTACCTGCGCTTGGCAGAAGGGCTGTAGCAAATAAGCGCAGGCAGCTTTGGTTGCCTCCTGCGGCAGATGCACGTTCACACCGACCCATTCAGTCTCATGGTTGCGTTTAAACACATGATGGGTGGAGGGTTCTGGGCACTGTTGTGGCCGTGCTTCTACACAGGCATTAAGGCCTTCACAAGCCCAGATGCTGTGATCTGTGACAGGACAAGGGGCAATGGGTGCAAGTTGCAACTCAGGCAGTTCCATCTTCATGTGAGGAAGAACTTCTTCACTGTGAGGGTGCCAGAGCCCTGGCACAGGCTGCCCAGGGAGGCTGTGGAGTCTCCTTCTCTGGAGATCTTCCAAACCCGCCTGGATGCCGCCCTGTGCCCCGTGCTCTGGGTGTCCCTGCTGGAGCAGGGGGGTGGACTGGATGAGCTCTAGAGGTGCCTTCCGACCTCAACTATTCTGCGATTCTGTGATCCTGAGACGCAAGCGGAGCATGGGAGGTATCAGCTGAGAAGCTGGTGCCTGGAGCCACAAGCAGCCTGACCAGCCGAGTTGCTGCAAGGCTGTTGCACCACAGAGAAATCGCTGCCACAAAACCGCTCCACTTTAACCATCGCTCTTTTTTTTGGGTTATAGGAATAACTTTGGGTAAAGCTTCTTAGCTGCCGACAGGTCTGAAACACATGGTAGAAATGCAGTTTTCTTCCTGGTATTTGTGTCTGAAAGTCTTGTTCTTGGTCTGCAGGGCAGTTCAGTGTCCAAGCCAGGACCCTGAACCCTGGGGAGATTTCGCTGCTGAGCAGAGTCCTCACTCTGCCTTCCCATTTGCAAGGAATATGAAAGCGTTCGTAGTGCTCCGTGTCTTCTTAATTCCCCCGCTGCTCTTAGATGCTACTGGAGTATTGTCTCCTGCAATCCACTGGAATGGTGTGGATAGAGACCAGCATGAGGCACTTCCTGAGAGGGTGACAAGGAAAGGGAAAGGCAGAAACGGGCAGCAGCACCTACAGCTCCTGCCGCTCTCACAGCCCCACGGCAGCTCCTGTGGTGATGTGACGCCCCGCAGGAGTGTTTTCCTGTAACCTCTTTGAGCCGATAAAACCCCCTCAGAAACCAACAGAGAAAGGGAACGAGTGTGACTGGCCAGTTGGGTTTCAGCTGAACATGAGTTTCCAGCCTAACCTCTTACAGGTGGTTCTCCCTCCCTCCCTTCCTCCCTGATTCCCCATTGCCTGGGGGAAGGCGTTTGGGAAGGTGCTGGCAAGCACACGTTCCCGGGGCCACAAGGACGAGCTGCTTGGGAAATGGAGCTGGATGGCCCTGCCTTGAGTCTGGTCACGAGCTCAACTTGCCCCTTCCTTTGCCTAAATGCGCATTTAACGTGGCTGAAATACCCGGCTCTGCTGTTAGGAGGCTGCTGGAGGCTGCACGGATCCTGGGAGGCTGCCGCGGATCGCGGGCCGCGCGGAGGCCGGACACAGTCACTTTTAGGAGGTTTTTGGCAGGCTCTAAAATTCCCTTCCCTGGTGACATGGATCCATCCTCCTGCATTTCCTCTCAGATCCAGGTTGGAAATTCCCTTCCCCATTCAGCGCTTGCTGCTAGAGGCGTCTGATAATGGGACTAATCCTGGGGCCCATTTCAAAGCAGCTCGGCAAAGTGAAATATTCTCTGCGCGTTGTCAGCTCTGTAACACCCCGTTCCTCCTTTCACGGCTGCATTTCATTGTTTTAAACTCAAATCCAGCAGGTATATTTCAAACAGATTATCTCCATAATCACTTTCTTTTCGCTGTGGCAATGATTTGGAGGTGGCTCTTTGATAGGCGGGAAGAGTTCACGGGAACGCGCTGCACAAAAGCGCCAGTCGCGCAATTTACCGTGTGTAAAGGGAAATTGTTATCAAAGTAACGGCAGGGGACACCGCCAGGACTCCTCTTGGAGGCAGCAGATGTGAGACGTGTGTTTCTCGCACACGACTTTCACTGAAGACCCTGCTGAATAATTCATGGCAGCTGATTTAATGCCGGAGTTAAATCCGGCCGGAGATGGGGGCTCTGCGGCAGCTCTTGGATTTCACCGCTTCCTTTGGGCCAGGCAGGGGTTTCTCCTTCGTGAAGAGAAGCCCCTTCCCACCTGTCAGGAAAAGGCAGGAGTCTTCCCTGTTCTTGTGGCGGGCAATGCTTTACGTTTAAATAGGAATAATGGTTGCTCATGACTTATGGACATTTGAGAGGGAGAAATTGTCCTTGAGACACGAGAGGAACCGGGCAAGAGGCACGACCGTAGTTTGCAGTTTCTCCTCAAACCCATTGCTCCCAGGCCCCTGCGTTTCTTGAATTTGAACCTGCAGCTTGATGCTACAGACGTAATGCAAACGAAGGCCGGCCACGCGCGGCGCCGCGCCGCTTTCTGAGCGCCCGCTCGCTCCCTACGCGGCGGCAGGAATGGCCGCTCCCGCACGCGGTGCCCCACGGATCTGCTGCCCCCTTACGCAGGCGGCGACCCCTCAGTGCCGGCACCAGGCCGACAGATCCCAACCCGCGCCGGGGCTGCGCTGAAAAGCGGCTCTGAGCTTGCGGAGGAGCAGAGGCTGCATCGGCCTCCGGCTCTGCCAGGGCCTCAGCGCTGCCCCTTGCAGCAGCTTTCCAAGGGGCAGCATGAGGAGACCTCGAAGGAAAACACCAACGCCAGTGGCCCGGCTGGAAATGGGGAAATCTGCCTTGCTATTTTGGCTAATTACTTACACCGGGATTAATAACATACTTGAAACGTATAAAGCCCCACGTGACTTTTGGCCTGTCATCCAATTGCTGGTGTTGCTGCTTTTTAGAGAACCTGCTCTCAAGAGTGAATTTCTGTCCGTCAAATTGCAAAACGATGCAGCCCAGACACAAGGAATGCTCCCCTCAAAGCTGTTCCATATTCTCAATTATGTGGTCACTGCCAAAAGCAAAATGTCCAAGTATTTAAGTGAAAATGTAAGATTCAAATTGCCCATGGGCACTTCTAGACACTTTGCACGTGCAGCTGCAGTGATTGACCGGCCCTATTGGATATTTGCAGTATCGTAGCTTCGATTATCCAGCGAAGGCTTCACTCTCCATGGCAGCTGCAGACCTCATGCAAACATCTACACGCAACTTCTTGTGTAAAGCCACACACTAGCAAGAGGAAGACGAGGGAAAATGTTAGTGCACTGCTGAATGGGGAAGGGGCCTTGGTGACGGAGGATGCCGAGAAGGCAGAGGTACTAAATGCCTCCTTTGCCTCTGTCTTTACTGCTAAGACGACCCCCCATGAACTGCAGGGCACAAAGGGAAGAGATGTAAATGGGCTAGAAGAAGACCTTCCGCGGGTTGAGAAGGATTGGGTTAGGGATCACTTAGGCAAACTGGCCACTCAAAAATCTATGGGCCCAGATGGGAT
>NW_020455954.1:1322795-1337336 GCF_003342845.1 Nothoprocta perdicaria
GGGAAGGGAAGGGAAGGGAAGGGAAGGGAAGGGAAGGGAAGGGAAGATGCTGCCCTCTCTGCGGGAGGAGCTGCGTGCCCGGGCAGACTTTGACCCCATCACCCCGTTCCTAAAAGCTTCACTGGGACTTGTGGGGCCAACGGCATCTGTGTCCATCAGGTTCAACATCAGGTGTCACCAAGCCAAGCAAGAAAAACCCCCACCTTGAGCCATTTCCTAATGCTGGGAAAGCAGCATGCATTGAGCTTGTCTAGACTCTATCGTTATCTGCGATGGGAGAGGAGGGAGCACAGTGGGAACAAACGGCTCTTCTATCCCTCTGCACCACTTCATTTACACAGCAAGGCCCTAGGACTTCTGAAGCTGTTTGCAAGGGCTTACGTCCCCTCACTCTGGCCCAATTCCTCCAAAGCAGTGGGGCTGAAAGCAGGATGCAGGAAGACGCCCAGCACTGAAGTCTGTCCTCTTCCTGGGCGATCCTGGCCTCTGTGGACAGGAGCATGCAACTGGGGAGCACCAAGGCCCTTGATTCCTTGCGACCTCGGCAGGGAATTTGTTGGTGCTCTGCCCTCCTGCTCTGCATGCAGGTATCTGCAGGAAGGCATGGCCTTGGGGTCCTGTCGGACAAGCTCCTGCTCTTCTAAGGAGCAGCAAGCTGACCATGCTCTTCATTCCTCTTGGCCTAGGTGGCTCAGCCAATTCTTGGCAGGCCAAGGGCTGCAGTTGATCCTTGGCTGGTGACCTGTCATGGGAAGATCACCCAGTCTCAAACCGGGATGTCCTGGTTACTCTGAAGTCATCTCCTCAGAACAGGATCAGGGACTATCGGCCAAATCTCCCACATGTTCTTCCTGCTACACCTGAGGTGGAACAGGAAAGCAAAAGCTCTGCTTGCCCCTGTCCCTAGCTGTCGAGCCCCCTGGAAAGGCAGCTCCGAGGTGTTAGGGAAAGCCTGAGGCCCCCGGGGCCCTGAGGAGCGTTCCCATCGGCTGCGCCCTTCTTGCTGCGTGCACAACCCCCAGCGGAGCAGCGGCCGCTCCTCTGCGTGCCCTTTGGCAGCCGCCTTCTCCTCCGCACTGGGCCTGGCGAGGAGCGGCTGGCTCGGCACGAGAGCAGCTCACGTCCCTCGGGCACAGCAGGAAGCTCTTTCCCTTGGCATCTGCTTCCCAAACATATGAGCTTTCCCAATCAGAGGGACTGTTTCTCCCTCCAATCTTTGCACTGCCTTCTCGGGCCATCAGGACTGCAATGCTTCATCTGCTACATGTCCTAAAGGGCTCATTTGTTGCTAACCGCCCTTCCGAAGGAGCGGGATCCCAACACGCAGAGGCCGGGAGGAGACACCAAGCAGCCAAGGCCACCTTGTGGCCTGCGGAGACAACGGGACACTCCCCACGGGCCCTGCAGCACCCAGGGTGCCGCTCAGCGCTGAGCAAAGGCACCAGGGCCCTCGTGCTCCTCCCCCTGCCTCAGGCGAGAGCAGCTCAAGGGAGGGCAGACCCCCACGCTAGAGCTGCAGAGGCTGCAAGTCCCTCAAGCCGCCCGGCCTGGCCACGTTCGCACATGGGGCAGCCCCCGTGGGTCTAGGGCACCTCAGTGTGTCTTGGTGTCTCCTTCCCCTTCGTCTGGAGGCGTCTAAGGCAGCACATGGGCCCTGCTGGAGCCCCTGTGGGCCCGGGCTCTGCTCCTGCCCCGCGGCAGCAGCCGCAGCGCTTTGTCCACACAGGTTTTGTGAGGACAATCCCGATCTGCTCCCTGACCTGTTCTCATTTTCCAGCAACACAGAGCTGCTGAGTTAGTTGTCCAGGTGAATTAGTTGTTCTCATTGAAGGCCTTCATTTCTGCACAAAGAACAGCACTCTGATGCGCTCAGAGAAACAGCCTTCTTTTTTTGGACAACTACCTCAAAGAAGGTCTCCAATACAACACGAAACCACTTCTTACCTCTTCTGAAGAACAACTAAATAATGAATACTCCAAAAAGGAAAAAAAAAAAGAAAGGAAGAAGAATCCCACCTGCTACCACTTTGTGAACATTACAAAGAGAGAGAGTGGAGAAAGGATCAACAAAAATAACCATGTCACAGCCTTTGCCCCCGTGGGAGGAATCAGCAACCACAGAGCCCGGGGGAGACGGGGGGACACAACTGCTCTGCCAACGTGACAAGCTAATAAAGGCCTGTCCTCCAAGGACCCAGATCTTATCCGTGAGCAAATGGCCTGAACATCACTGAAACGTGTGACAAGAAAGCACTGCACAGCTCCGGCTTCCTGCTTTCCCCCGTAATGTGTATAGCAAAACCATTAAATAACAGCAGCTTCTATTGAAAGAAAGTCTAGAGGTTGTCTTCTTAGTCCTCAAGTAAGGCTTGTATGTTTACAAGCCACTTACCATCACATTTCAGTATACACGTACATTGGGCTTCTTGGTTCCAATGCTCCAGGGATCCCCACAAAACATTGCCAAAAGAAAATTTCCATGAGAACTATGATCTGGTTTCTGGCTTCAGAATTGTGAAACCACAGTCCACAGCACGTTCTGCCAGGCAATCTGCAGGAAAACCTCTCTGAGCCCTGTAAACCCGTATGGGCTTCTCACCCCCCTGCACCAAATGTGCAGGCGGGACACAGACACTCGTGTCTCCAGATGCCACTAAAGCCAGTGCTTTAGGGGGAAAACCAACCTGTGCCTTCCCCTTAAACCTGAATGTCTGCTCATGGCTGTGGGCCTCACCTGGGGAGGGGGCTCTGCAGGTGTGAAGGGGACCGTGCGCCCCAGCCGGTCCCTCAGCGCTGGGCTTGTGGCCGGCATGAGTCTGCACAGCCCACCCCAAGGATCGGACCTGTACTCAGAAACTCATGGCTCTTTCTTCTGTGGGGCTCATGTGGTCCTGGTATAGCATTCTTGGATTAGAAGGAGCTGTTTCATTAAGGGGGATGTGACTGCAGAGAAAACAGGTTTTTTTTGTGTGTGTGTTCCTACAAGCTTGGATCAAACTTAGTTTTCAAAAGCTGTATCTAGTGATTACAGTTCATCCCCCTTCATGAAATTACCACAAGTATCTCTTGCTCTACTCGGGGCTGAGCTCATGGAAGGTTTAAATTGCCTCTTAAAGGTAAGCAGGCTGATACTTGTAGGTAAAAACCAGGATTATTGGAAGAGTGCTGTGCTAAAGTGTGAATTGTGGCAGCTTGCACAGCGCCCCGATCTGCAGTGAATAGAAATCTCCAGCTTCCAGATTGTTTCACGTTCCCTTGACCTCTCCAAGTGCAAATATTCCCTGAGACGTTAAGGATGAAAAGCTATGGATCAGCAAAAATTGCAGATGTGGGCATTAGGATCAGCTTGCCGCTGTGCTTTACATAATAAGGCATACTCCAAAATAATGCTCTGTTCTGTTGCCCAATTACAGGAAACACTATGTAGCACTTTTGCACACCTCATTAACACCTCAAGTGCTCAGCTCTTAGAAATTGCATGGCAACGATGCATCTATTATGGGAACAGAGTCACTTACACGATTCATAACACTGTGGAGAGAGATCAGCTGCTAAAATAATAGCAAATGACACCAGGATTTTCTTAATAGCATGAGAGTTCAGCTAAGTAACGATAAACGAACATGTGGGTATTGCAGGAGTCTTTCTAGTGCTGTCTGAGTCAGGGTCATATCAATGTGTTTCCTTTAATCTTGCTTTTCTGGAGCGTTTTGATATAAAAAGGGATTAGATGTACTCATTTCTGAAATAGGCCACTGGCTAGACCGCGGCAAATGTGGTCAGCCCAAGAAGTGTTACTGAGGGCTATTTGCTTCACCGGTGCAAATCAGCCTCATCCCACAGAAGTCACTGCTTTAGTGGCCTCATAGGATGCCTTTATCTACATCACTTTATTTAGGTGCCAACTAAACACAGACCATAAGTCTCAGCTTTAGGCACCTGGATTAGAAAAACGCAGCTTGGAAAAGGTAACGTGTTGGGTAAAGCGGAAGGGAGGGGAAATTCACACTCCTATCCTGGTCTTTTTCTACCCAAACAAAATCTGGCAACAAAAGGATATCGCTGCTCCAAACTTGTGTGATTTCCCAAATGGATTAAAAAATAATCAGCAATTAGAAAATTTTGGCACAAGACACAGGATTTGATCTACCCTGAAGCATACCAAAAATATTTGCAAAACGATATGGTCAAAGTTTTCCAGTGAACACCGTATTAAGTTACAAAATGAGAGGCTATTTTTTGAATGAAAAAATATATTTTTAAGATTTAATATGTTTTATCATTTTGAAATATTCTAAAGTTCCTTAACATTTTTTTCATTCTCTAAAATGCCATAAATTAACTTGGCACTTTGGCAGCCTGAGATATACACTTTGAAGAAAGAAAAGGGGAAACTCACCCTGTTGTTTTCCAGTACTGAAGGTTCACCAACCTCTGCTCTCTAGTCTTCAGGAAAACTCCCCAAATGAAATCAGCAAAGCAGACATAGGTGAGTGGGGAGTGAAAGGGGACACTACTTTTAAGCACTTCAGTGCAGATGCAGTTGGGTCTGAATTCACCCAGCAGTTTTTATCGCACCGAGGGAATCCTACAGGGAAAGTCTGGCCAAGACTGTTGTTTGACACTGACTTTTACTGGAGCTGAACAGTCCTGTTGCCAGAGTCTTCTGCAACAGCAATTTTTGCACAACCAGCTTACTATTCTCCTTAAATTCTTCAATTTCATTTTCTGGGTTGATTTAAACTGTTGAATTAACAAGAATGGAGTTCAGCAAGAAATGGCTCGACTTGGGAAATGTTGCCCATACTCACCTTATGGAGGAAGCACATCAGATATTTCAGAACAGCGTAGTTGTGATCAGGAAGTCCCTGAATGATTTGTTTACATCTGGTTACTCGTAAACTGCTCTCCACACCTGTAATGTCAATACCAGTATAATTTAACATCAAAATATCACCAAGTTAATACTAAGTTTTATTTATATCTGATAGAATTTTATGCATCTGTAGAACAGATCACAGAATTTGGCTCTAAAGTTCCTCACCAACACAATAACAATCTCTTTGGATTATCTTATTTAGGACTATCGTATATGTCTCCAGTATTCTCTGGCAGTGAAATAGCCAAAATAATAATTTCTATGCTAAAAAGGACTTTCAAAATTCTTCATTTAAATCCAATTATCTTTTCCCAAACTTGATCCAGGTGTCTAATTTTTATACAATTATTTTATTCCTGCTAAGACATAGCCCTGTCCAAAATGCTATTTACACCTTCCTCTAGCTATAAAATCACTTTTCTGATTCTTCAGGAAACTTTTCTGTCTTGGACAAAGATTTTTGAGATGGTCACTTGTGAGAATAAGGTTCTTCTATGGACCAGCCTGCACAGATTCATTAACTTACTTATGCAGATAGGCAAATGCTGGAACTGCAACCAAGGCTCTTGCACCACCTAAATTGTCTGGCTTAGATTTACACAAGCACTGGAATATATTTTAAATGCTCTTCCAGGTGACAGGAAGATTGTACTTGAATATAGTAATTGTTTTAGTCATGGAAGCTTAACACAAATTTGCAGAAGGGTCTGAAGATTACAACCATGCCTGATCCAGGCAGCTGATGCTTTTTCTAAAAGTTAGGTGACTTTGGCCTGTCTCACTTGCTCTGAAGCAGCTAGCGGGTCACGTGCAGACCCAAAGCTCCAGCACGTTAAGTGCTCCCTTGAGCTCCGAATTCAATACATGAAGCTACACCCTGGTGAGCCACGTACATGATTTTATTACTGCAAAGCTGCCAGTTTCTCTAATACTCTGTCCCAAGACTTTTTGTCTTCTACAAAGGAGCTTGTATTTCAGGAATCAGTAGCAGATAAAAAGGAACTCGTATAGATTTCATGACCAGAGAAGAAATTCTTTATCAATCAACTACAAGCTTTCAAATTTCTATTTATTTATTTTTAGTCAACACTCAGCCAATTTATTTCATAGCTCCCAGCAAAAACTCTTTCAAATGTCTTTCTGTGGTGACATTGGGTGTCTTTCTGATGAAAACTTTCACTGTCATTCTGAAGTATCGTAAAGCAAGACCAGGGCATCTCCAGGTTCTCAGTGTAAGAGATACAATGTGCATGTTGCACCCCGCTCTGCTGGCATTCGGAAGACAGGACATGAACTTTAAATCATCCCGAGACAGCTGCCTGTGCTCACACCTCTTCAAAATTCCCTTCTGTGCTCTGTTCCCAGGGAAGGAACACACATTTGCTGCAATCCAGCTTGGTTCTCAAGCTTAAAATCTTTTAGGAACGGGAAGTCACCACCAAAAACAAGACAGTGGCCATTATACTGCATAACAAAAAACCTCAGGGAGGACTTCTCTTTCACACCACTTTTCAATGTGTTTCGTCAATGTTTAAGGTACTGATGAACAAGAATTACATGGAGTGAATGTTTCACATAAGTTTATGCAAGGCAAAAAAAATCATTGTTGCAAAGACAGCACGAAGTGGCAATGATGTGATTTCAGACTTTTAATATTTATTCTCATTTTTCACTTAGCCCTAGCACAAAGCAACATGATGTCTAGAAAGTTAGCAAAAGATAATTCAGTAAAAATTAGCATTTATAGTTCCTTTATCCACATTTCCCTTATTCTTCCTGAAGTGACTATTCTTACACCTTCTATTTCTACAAGCTGTCTGTGAAAAGACCTTTTTTTTTCTCTCAATGCTCTAAGTTGTTTATTGTGCTGACAGATTTATATGTGATTAATATGATGATTTGATTAATTTTTTAAAAGGCAATACATGAATAATGTTTATTATAGGAAAAGCACCCGGAGGTGCTACATTGATGGGTGCAGTATGGGATTTTATCTAGAATATATTATATCTAGATGCAGTAAACTTGTCATACCATTGTGTGAAAATCAGGATTACACAGGAATCTCAGGATTAGGTCTCTACTGCACTTTCTAACATGTAGCAATTGAGATTTCTCTGCAACCTGAATTATCTTAGTCACCTTTCCCAGCTGCAACAGGCTTGATATGGATAACTTACCCCTTGCCCCAGCATTACCCCATGTTTATCAAGAGCTTGCTAGTGGATTCTGTAGGGAACTGCACTATGTTTTCATCAAAAAGCAGGTGTTGGAAGAACATGTGCTTTTACTGCAAGATTCACTATTTCCCTGATTATCTGGCTGTAGCCTGGAGGACAAATTACTACTCTCTGCAAATACCAGGTAGTAAATCTCAGGTCTTCTGAACTACATGGGGTTGCCCAGCCAGCATTAAAACTTTCAGTGCCTGACGAGGCCTTTATGATAGAAGTTTATTGATTAGTAGATTCGAAGGTCTTTAAATAATCACTGTCTTTCTTTACAGGAAAATCAGAGTTTGTCTTGGTATGTCCTGTCCAAATTTCCTGCTAGATTCCATAGCTGAGCAGAGCACTTTCCACACATTTCCAATGCAGGTGTCACCTTCCACACTCAAAGACAACCGTGCTGGAACAATTTCAAAATACGTGAGTAAATAAACCCCCCAAAAGTATAAGAATACATGGTATATGTGTATGCATGCACCTTAAATTGCTTGCAGTAACACTTGAACTCTTTGGGTAAGTAAATTTGATAAGAGAGGACAAGGTCTCAAATGGATGAAGCATTAAGTTTGTTATTATAGTTTATAGTGGTGTCTATAACCAATATTATAGTCTATTGGTTATAGACACCAAACTTTGAATTTCTGTGTGTGTGCGCTTACTGCTTTGCTTCTGTAACTCTTACTAAACAAAGTAGTATCCAAAATGGCACTACTATTCATATAAATGATAGTCATAAAATGCTAACTTTACTGCGTGCCAATCCTGCTGTTGGAAAAAATAGAAATAAATTATTAAAAAATCTGGTTTTCTAGAAAGCTTAAAATTCTTCCCTGCAAAGGGAAATAACTTTTTGTGTATATAAAAGAAAGATTTCATTCTTCCCAGACTGTTGAGAGGAAGACTCTTGAGAAAAAAAGGAGAAAGGTAGTCAAATGCCTGATATTGAGGTTGTTTGTCAGTAGAGGCTGGACCTCTAAATGTGCTGTCACTTGCTGTTTGCTGCCCACCATTTACTTTTTAAGCACAGGGATGGCTAGACAAGATTTGAGAGAGGAGTAGATAAATATAATTATTATATTGCTACACACCTAGTGAAATTAGGTGGTTGGGTAAAGACATCTAGGAAAATGTCGCAGTGTAGCCTCAAGGCTGATTTCTTAGAATCATAAAATCCTTTCAAGTTGGAAGGGACCTCGAGAGATCATCTAGTCCAACCCCCTGCTCATGCAGGGTCACCTGGAGCATGGGGCACAGGGCTGTGTCCAAGCGGGTTTGCAAGATCTCCAGAGAAAGAGACTCCACAACCTCTCTGGGCAGCCTGTTCCAGTGCTTTGTCACCCTCACAGGGAAGAAGTTCTTCCTTGAGTTGCTGTGGAACTTTTAGCGCTTCAGTTTGTGGCCGTTTCCTCTAGTCCTATCTCTGGCCACCACTGAAAAGAGGCCGCCCCCCTCCTCCTCACTGCCTCCCTTGAGGTATCTATAGACACTGATCAGGTCCCCCCTCAGCCTCCTCTTCTCCAGGCTGAACAGGCCCAGCTCCCTCAGCCTTTGCTCATAGGGCAGATGTTCCAGGCCCCTGATCATCCTCGTAGCCCTGCGCTGGACTCTCTCCAGCAGCTCCACATCCCTCTTGTCCTGGGGGGCTCAGAACTGGACACAGTCTCCAGATGTGGCCTCACCAGGGCTGTGTAGAGGGGGACGATCCCCTCCCTCGACCTGCTGGAGACGCTCTTCTTAATGCACCCCAGGATCCCGTTGGCCTTCTTGGCCACCAGGGCACCCTGCTGCCTCATGGTCAACTTGTCGTCCACCATGACACCCAGGTCCCTCTCTGCGGGACTGCTCTCCAGCAGGTCCACCCCTAATCTGTACTGGTGTCCGGGGTTATTCCTCCCCAAGTGCAGGACCCTGCACTTGCCCTTGTTGAACCTCATGAGATTTCTCACCGTCCAGTCTGTCCAGGTCCCTCTGGATGGCAGCACAGCCCTCAGGGCTATCAGCTACTCCTCCCAGTTTGGTATCATCAGCAAACTTGCTGAGGGAGCACTCCAGCCCTTCATCCAGGTCATTAATGAATAAGTTGAACAGGACTGGACCTAGGACTGACCCCCTGGGGGGCACCACTAACTACAGGCCTCCAACTCGACTCAGTGCCGCTGATCACAAACCTCTGAGCTCTTCCATCGAGCCAGTTTTCAGTTCACCTCACTGTCCACTCACCTATCCTACACCTCTGAAGCTTGCCCAGGAGGATGCTGTGAGGGATGATGTCAAAAGCCTTGCTGAAGTCCAGATAGGCCACATCCACTGCTCCGCCCTCACCTATCCAGCCAGTCATTCCATCATAGAAGGCGATCAGGTTAGTCAGGCCTGATTTCCCCTTGGTGAATCCATGCTGGCTACTCCTGAGCACCTTCTTGTTCTCCACATGCTTAGAGACAACAGCCAGGATGAGCTGTTCCATCACTTTTCCAGGGATGGAAGTGAAATTTGACATTGGAGGAGCCCAAAAGGAGCTTGTGTTTGAGATGCAAAGCACTGTACTTCACTAGTTCTGCTGCACTACTTGTTCTTAGAGCCCTCTGAATGCACAAGCAGTGGAAATCACTTAGAGGGGACACTGTTATCAGGCAAAGCAAATACAGGGGATACAACATGAATGGAAGAGAAGAAACAGATTATCTATTGCCTTTACAATGCAATCTGTAGTCCTTCACCAACATCTAGCTGAACAATGTGTTTGCAGTCTCAGAATAAAGGCTAAACCAAGAAAAAGAAAAAGAAAAAAAAAGTGATGATGGCGGGAAAATTTACCCCTTATATACTCAGTATTATGTCCAGTATATATATGCTAGACTTCTGAAGCAGCTAACGATGTTCAAAAAAACAGCACAACTTTGAATCTCCATATTTTAAAATCCTGAAAAGATACCTGAACCACTGTCCTCTACTGGATGGACTCTCAGTCTTGCTGAGGTACAGATTACGAGGGTGCCCATTAAAAGCTGCAGCGAAGGACTACCGATGTACAGCCAGTCACGGCCAGCGAACAGCAGTAATTATGAATTAGCCAGGCCCAGTTCAACTTGTTCTACAAACTCTCCTAATACTGATTTATACTCACTGGTGATTCCAAGGATATGATCATAACACTCAAAGGTTAGTAATGGCTCAGGGAGTTCCCTAAGGAAAGTCTTTAGGATAACAGCAGGAATATGGATATCATCATAGTCATCGAAATTCACAGGCTTGCCTAGAAGGGGAAAAGAAAAAAAGAGAAAAAGTGTGTTAAATAATAAAGTCATGTATAAAAACTGTTTTACATTACAGAAATGAAAACCTCTTGGCTTCTGAATTGCTGTTAACTCTTAGCGTTTTCTTTCTGTATTTTTCATAGTTTTATTAATTTGGCTGCAAGAGATTCTCTCCATTAAGGCATTTCATACAAAGGCTTCACAGGGAAGTCACTGACTTTCAAAATGACTTCCATACATTTCATAAATTATTAGGTAAAATTATATTTCTTTTTTATAACCACGGAAAAATGCTGGAGGCAAAATGACAAGAAGACATCGTACTTGGTAATTTTTAACTAACTGCAGGAACATAAAGATTACAAGGGCAATGCAAGTATTTAGGAAAAAAGCAGACCGTTTTTGACTCAAACTTCCTCATTCATTAGGTAATACAGATTTTGGAAGCTCTAGTCTGAAATCAACTGATGACTCACTATTCAGTAAGCTTTAAACGCTTGTTGTTACCTTTCAGGTTTCTATAGGAGTGCTTTAATCATATGACATTTTAAGCTACAAATTGCTTTTGATTAAATAATTGGAGGAGAGCTGGCATTACTGCTTCCCTGTAGAAAAAAGCTCAACAGAGCCCTCAGGCTGTTACCAATGTGAGGCAATGGCCCGGTGACAGCTTACCCTGGTTATAGAGCTTCTGAACATCTTTGATAGTTTGGACGCTGGCTGACCTTCTGAAGAGGCCCTCTACACGTAGGCCTGCAAAAAAGAGTTAATGTAGGTGCCATCCATGAAAGCTGCCCCTCTCTTGTTCTACTCAGTGGCTTCAACAGAACACAAAACACAGGTAGAACATGAGGGGTGGGTCAACCTAGCAGATGTAAGGACCGTTAGATCTCACACACTCTCATTTTGCTGATTTTATTCTCAAGTTCAGATTTTATTTGCATTTTCTTTAATGTGTCTCACAGCGATACAGCTACCTTTCCTTACGTGTTTAGGAATATCTTGACAACTATTTTTTTTTAAAGCAGCTTTCAGTAGAGCGTAATGACATGGAAGTGGACAATTCAGATTCACCATTCTTCTAATGCACCTTGCTCTCACCTGTAAACCAAGCCCAAACCAAGCTTGTGAATCTGCTTGTAGCCCTTGTAAATGCTTTAAGCCCTTAGCAAGCAAAAGGGGGTATTTGCAAGGACTGGCTCCCTAGGCTCCCTCTTGTGTCAGGGGCTGAGATGCCATACTGAATAAATGCTGAAATCAATGGTTTATAGATGTATTTTGGAGGCTTTTGAAAGGAAATCCAACTTCTATTAAAAGTGCCCCACTGACTAGATGTAGAGGCTCAGCTGAATATGGCTCCTAGCTATTTTCTAGCCATTCTTGCCTGTTAAATTCAAAGCTGAATATTAAAACTTTAGCTCATGTGCTCAAGTCTGGAAGGAGCACGAACTCTCAAATGGCAAGAACGATAATGTGGGTGTGTGTTTCCTAAAGGAGTCAAGCAGACAGTAACTATGATCTATTTGAACTCTTCTTTTATTCCCAACCAGATCAAATTCAAGTGAATAAGGTTACTGCAAATGACATCACCAGAGTAAAATTGTTCCTTTAGATTTAATAGCTTAACCTGTGTGAAGACATGGTTTGGAAAGTGGCAGTGCTGAGTAGCTATTTCATCAAGGCATTGCCCACAGCAACCAAGAAATACAGTAATTCCCTGAGAATGGCAGAATTTTATGCTGGCTGTCAGTGGATTAGATGGTTTTCTCTAGAAGCAGCCGTTCTGAGGATGGCCCTGAGAAATGCTTACGATTTGGTATGCAGGAATGCAACAACTAATGCTTTTAACTGATGTGGATCTCATTGTATAAACTGTGGGGTAATAAAAAACGATTTGTAAGACATTTATTCCTTTGTTGGCTATGCTTTAAAGAGTCTAATGAAAGATATTAATCTGTAGTGCAGGCAGTAGCTGTGCTTGTCTAGCCCAGCATCGCATCAATGATACTACGGTAGCATGTACAACTAAACTCCTGCTAGATACATTTTTTAGAGATTTCAATGGGAAAAAAAAAAGAAACTTTTATCTTTATTTGCAGAAAACTGAAACACTGATGTTATCTGTACTTCTTCCAGAACTCATTTTGCAGGAGAGCTGAAATGGAATCAATATCTGGCAATTTGTTTGATAGTATGTGGCAACAAGCCAATTACCAGAGCAAGTATCTCCAAGCCCTCTTACATTTCCAGACACCCATGTGTACAAGCAGCCTATCCAAATAAAGTGATATTAAGGGCGTTTAAGTTAGTGCAACAGTTATTAAGAAAAATAAGTTATGTTTATCCTCTAAAATAAAAGAATTGCAAGAGCAAAATGGTCAATGAGTCTTTTTTTTCTTTGTCTGAAAGATGTTCAGACCAGAAAATAATGAATAGTAGCAATTCTTAAATAAAGCATGGGTCAGAATTTCGGCCTATTAATAAATAGGAATGCATGAGTCAACAGCAATGATGCTACTGAAGGTGAAAAAGGATGAACCTGGATACTTTTTCCTAATCTGTCTTCTCTTACGTCAGCAGAAGCAAAAAAGCAGCTATTGCCACTGCCACAACTAAGCAATACTTAGCACTAGCTATTTATACTAAAATAAAATTAATCATTTGGTCTTCTTTTCATAGAATCATAGAATGCTTAAGGTTGGAAGGGACCTCAGAGGTCATCTAGTCCAACCCCCCTGCTCACGCAGGGTCACCCAGAGCACATGGCACAGGGCTGCATCCAAGCGGGTTTTAAAGATCTCCAAAGAAGGAGACTCCACAACTGGGCAGCCTGTGCCAGGGCTCTTGCACCCTCACTGTTAATAAATGTTTTCTTAAGCACCTGCAGAACTTCTGATGCTTCAGCTTGTGGCTGTTTCCTCTAGTCCTATCTCTGGCCACCACTGAAAAGAGGCCGCCCCCTCCTCCTCACTGCCTCCCTTGAGGTATTTATACACGCTGATCAGGTCCCCCCTCAGCCTCCTCTTCTCCAGGCTGAACAGACCCAGCTCCCTCAGCCTTTGCTCATAGGGCAGATGTTCCAGGCCCCTGATCATCCTCGTAGCCCTGCGCTGGACTCTCTCCAGCAGCTCCACATCCCTCTTGTACTGGGGAGCCCAGAACTGGACACAGTCTCCAGATGTGGCCTCCCCAGGGCTGAGTAGAGGGGGATGATCACTTCCCTCGACCTGCTGGAGACGCTCTTCTTAATGCACCCCAGGATCCCGTTGGCCTTCTCGGCCACCAGGGCACACTGCTGCCTCATGGTCAACTTGTCATCCACCATGACACCCAGGTCCCTCTCTGCGGGGCTGCTCTCCAGCAGGTCCACCCCTAATCTGTACTGGTGTCCAGGGTTCTTCCTCCCCAAGTGCAGGACCCTGCACTTGCCCCTGTTGAACCTCATGAGGTTTCTCGCCGCCCAGTTGTCCAGTCTGTCCAGGTCCCTCTGGATGGCAGCACAGCCCTCAGGGCTATCAGCTACTCCTCCCAGTTTGGTATCATCAGCAAACTTGCTGAGGGAGCACTCCAGCCCTTCATCCAGGTCGTTAATGAATAAGTTGAAACAGGACTGGACCAAGGATCGATTCCTGGGGGACACCGCCAACTACAGGCCTCCAGCTGGACTCCGCAGCACTGACTACCACTATCTGCGCCCTGCCATCGAGCCAATGCCTAATTCCTAACCCACCTTCCCATCCACTCATCTATCCCACACTTCTGAACCTTGCTCATGAGACTGTTGTGAGGAACAGTGTCAAAAGCTTTGCTCAAGTCCAGATAGGCGACATCCACTGCTCTGCCCTCATCTACCCAACAAGTCACTCCATCATAGAAGGCGATCAGGTTAGTCAAACATGATTTCCCCTTGGTGAATCCATGCTGGCTACTCCTGAGGACCTTCTTCTCCTCCGCGTGTCTGGAGACAGCAGCCAGGATGAGCTGTTCCATCACTTTTCCGGGGATGGAGGTGAGATTGAGTGGCCTGTAGTTGCCCGGAAGTAGCACCGAGGGTAAACATCAGGAGTAGCACCGAGGGTAAACGTGGAAGCAGCACCGAGGGTAAACACGGAAGTAGCACTAAGGGTAAACAGGGAAGTAGCACCGAGGGTAAACGTGGAAGTAGCACCGAGGGTAAACA
>NW_020455954.1:1338001-1343600 GCF_003342845.1 Nothoprocta perdicaria
GGAAGTAGCACCGAGGGTAAACGTGGAAGTACCAGTGAGGTTAAACGTGGAAGTAGCACCGAGGGTAAACGTGGAAGTAGCACCGAGGGTAAACATGGAAGTAACAGCGAGGGTAAACGGGGAAGTACCAGCGAGGGTAAACGTGGAAGTAGCACCGTAACCCTAACCCTAACCCCTTACCGTAACCCTAAACCCTAACCCTTAACCCTAACCCCTAACCCTAAACCCTAAACGCTAACCCTAAACGCTAACCCTAACCCTAACCCTAAATGCTAACCCTAAACCCTAACCCTAAACCCTAACCCTAACCCTCCCTAACTTGCAGTAGCCTGCAAGATTGTGCAGATGCCCTGCCAGGCAATGAGGTCCATTAGCAGCTTTTCCCTACTTTCCAGGTCTGTCGAGCACATGGCTCCATGTCACTCTCAAATAGCCTCTCAGTGTGCCAAATCCTCAGCACAACCTGCCCCTTTGCTATAAACAAAAAATATAAACTAATATATATATATGTGTAGGTACATAGGTACATATCTCAGATCAATTTTGCTAGTCTGGACCAAAGACTAGATTTTATTTCAAAATATTAAGTATGACATAAACCAACATTTGAATAGTTAAAAAAAAGTCAGCTGTTTTCAATGAAAAGTGATTCCAAAACCGAGAACTTAGCAGGAATCATTTAAATATGTGAGCTCTCATAAATGAAAACAGGCAGGTACTTCATTCCACATTGAAGTAAGATGGATTTTACCATGGTATACAAAATGTTGCAGTGCAATGACACAACTGTGTCACGCTTGGAATTAAAAATTGCTGCTAAAAATATTTATCCCCCTTCCACCCTTCTGATCTGTTGTCCCAAAGGAAAAACACAGAAAATCAAAACCAATAAAGATATATTAAAAACAACACATGCTGTCACATAGCTGAAAACTTGTCAAAGAAAAAGAGATGAGAAAATTACATTCTTTTACTTTCAATCAGCCTTGATTTGAAGCTTGCTGGCATCACAAACCTTGGTTAATATGTCTTCTATAGTAAGTGAAGCAGGAACGAAAGAGTTAGCGTCTGAATTCTTTCTGTCCCCATTCGAGCTGGGAAACGTGTCTCCGGCTACTAGGCCTACCAAGTGTCAGTACGTAGCCATGCTGACTTGGAATCAGTTTTCATTCTCATTGATATAACTGATGTAAGGATTTACATGCAAATGAACTATCTCTAAAAGTCCTTTTTACAAATTAGAGCTAATGTGTTTCTATACAGGGTAGTGATGAGTTTATAGCATATTTAAAATGTCCATCTTCACTATATCCTCTTAATTGTCCAAAGTGATAGCAATTGTGAATTTGTGAAATTTTATGTATAAAATTGAGATTTTTTTTTAAGCTAGTATACCGAAGAAAACTGAGGAAGAGATTATATAGGTTTTCTTTGCCTTGAAGCTGTGCAATGAATACCGAACACGCAAGTGTGGAGTGTGCAGCCTGTAAAGATGATTTTCACTTTAAGAAAACCAAGGACAGAGATAAAAAAATTCAGTTCCAGTCCTACAGAAAAACTGACCAGCAGAGCAAGAATCCAGAGCGCAGCCATCTCCACAGAACCAGAGTATATTTGTGGCCTTGTAGTTTGCAGTGTTATAGCCTAGACTTTCAATCTATGAATGAATATTCTCAGTTTACACTTGGTACCTCTGAACATATTTTATTTACAATGCTTGAGCATCAGAAACAAGAACTGTGCTTATTACGAGCTTCATTTTTATTTGATGAGATGTGAACCAGTGCTGAGATTTATCTCATCTCTGTGAACTCTAGGTAAAAATGTTCTTGTGAAAACAGAAAGAGCCAACAGCTCAGAAAGGTTTCTGTGACGAATGCCAAGCCTTCCCTTTGTTGCATTTTTAAAAGATACTTGATTGATTGCAAGAAGGGGAGGCCAAGAGGCAAATTCACTAAGCTGCAGTGCATTGAGAATGCATCACCATCCATCTCTATCCATTCTGGCCACCGCCAGGATGTGTTCATCCACATTAAAACATGGAACCAAAACTTTCTTCTTTGGCAAAATTTGTTGTGCTCCATGAAGGGGATGGGGAGGAAAGATGAATTGCTTTTTACTACTCTTTTTGCTGTGGATCAGCTAAAGGGCAGTGTTAGTTGTCACTATGACCATACTACAGCATGTTTATTACTTTATCATTACATACTGTGGCACAGGAGTTACTGCTGCAGTTGGAAGTCTTAGTCACTGCCCAGGTTTCTCCTGTGGTATCACTAGCCAACATGGAACAAAAAGTTTGCGCTCCAAAGTGCTCGTACTCAACAAAAGAGATGAGATAACAGACAGAGCCTCACTTGTGGGGAATACTAGGAGATAATTTTCCTACAGGGGACAGTTATCTCCTCTGTTTTATAACTTTATAGTGCAGCGCCTTCACCATGGGTTTATTGGTCTGTTCCATCATTTGTGAGCTGCTGTTGATCTCAAATGGTATCTTTAGTAATATGTTCCCCCAAGTTCTCTATGTATTTTTTTATGACTCCTGCTTTATTTGCCCAGTCTCTTAAGAATACAAACATTTTCAAATTGGGGAGATTTTTGTAATAATCCTAGAGATTAGCTTTGCCTTTAGAAGTTTAAAACATGGACAAGTATGCAATCAAAATATATTTAAAAACCTTTTATGTATATTTCAAATTGATAATTTTTACTTAGAAATACTAGTACATCTTAATATTTGAGATAGGCTTGAGCAACACACATGTTCCTTAGTAACCTCTTTGACATCTTGATGCAGGTGTCATTAGTGCAGGTGTCATTAGTGCTGTACCCACCTTTATAGTGAAGCAAATAAAAACTTCCCTTAAAATCTCTCTTTTGACCTTCTGTTGGCAGGGTGTTTGCAAACAGAACACGGATTTGCTATTCAACTTTATTTTTTAGTGCAGATGGTCTTGATTTGTATACTGTGGGTCAGTGTTTAAAAAGCAAGAGAACGTTCTGAGTTGTGTTAATGGTGACATAAACAAACATCAACCCTTCCAGCCATTTGTCACCTAGCTTTTAATTTAACATAGTGCCTTATAGATAGCATGTAACTTGCTTTTCTGAAAGGCAACCTCTGCTTTTCAACTCAGTAAGGTGTCACAGCAGAAGGGCCCTGCTCCCCACCTCTGCACCCCGAAGCCTACGATGGATAACACGTTGCCACCAGGGCACATAGCCTGGGTATGTTCAGCTCTGGAGAACACCAGCTGCTCAAGCTGTGAGAACAGGTCAGTCTTGGAGCACCATGTGAAGCCACACACAAAGACATGTGCTCAAAAGCAGTGTCACTTATACATCTGGCTACCGAAACTATTCGAAGTGTCAGCTCCCACTTGCAACCTCACTTCACAACAAAATAGGTTGCGGAGGACATGTGGGGACATCGTAACCAGAGAAAGGAAATTACTACCCTGTGGCATGAGGTGGACTTCTCTTTCTTCCTGAGAAAAAAAGGGCCTGCAAGAAAAACATCACGATCATTTCCATCAAAGGAACGACACTAGGTTAGAAATACTTATGAATTGTTCTGACAAAAAAGTGAATACTTAACTCAACAAGGTAACTTCTCATGGCATGGCAGACACAAAAGTCTTGTTTAGTGTGATGTCAAGCCTTGTATTCATACGTCAGACAGATAAAGAGGTTGTTGTTTTGAGGCTGAGCATAGCAAAAGGAAGGCCCTCTGGTCTACGGGTTTCTATGAAGATCTATTCACAGAAGCACTTTGTTAAACACATTTCTTCCACTTTTGCCTCAATCACTACTTGGCTTCAGGATAACACTGACACTTCTACTTTGAAATTACGAGTACTTCGCTCTTTGGGCCCAGAAGACAGACTTTAAGATGTGGTCTGAATGAGCTGATGATTTTGTCAGATGTTTAGAACTCACATCAGGAAACCAATTTTTCACTGTGAAGGTTAGCAGCCATTGAAATTCAGCAGTATTAAACTCAGTATTAAAAGTATCTTTCATTCTAAAGTGGAGATAGAACAAAAGTAGTGAAATGCCTAATTTCCTTTGCTGAAAAAATAACTTGAAAAATATTGCAAAATATTAACAAGCTCAGTTTATCACGCTTATTGCAATGGTTGGACACAATGCTCTTGAAGGTCTTTTCCAACCATAATGATCCTGAGGCAGCAGCCAGTAACCATTCTCATTTCTACTATACAGTAGATTCTTTAGTCTCTGTTAAGACACTGGCTGACTTAATACCTGGATTCAGTTAGAAATGTCTTGTCCAGCAACAGCTATCTATATAGCCGGTTGGATGAACACATGAGAACAATCTGACACAACGATAATTTAGCTTTTTGGAAGGAGAGAGTATTTGTTGCCTTCAAAGTCCAACAAACAACTTGCCGCAAGGAGGAGAGTTCTAGCACATTGGGACAGACGCTTCCACACCAGGACGAACATCTGTGGCACGTGCAAATAGTATTGTCCGAAACGGAGGCAGGAAACATAGATATCAGAGGGGAAAAATATGACACGCAGCAACTTGTCAGTGGAGTTGGAATCAGTAAGATGAAAAGGGGTAGCTGAACAGCACAGACTGAACATTTCCTAACAGGGTAGTATACAATCTGGTGCCAAATAGGAGCACCATCACAGCTCCTGCATCAGCTTTGTTTAAGAAATAAAAACTTGAGGAGAAAGGAGTGGAGTTCGGGATGTCATAGGGAGACTGATGGTTTACGAAATCTTAGCCAGCTGCTAAAACATGATTTTGCAGAAGGGCTTGTAATCTAAGCCAAGAGTTTCAGAAACTGACTTCACTACCGGGATGTGAAATGGTGGCAATGGGTTAAAAAAAGAAAAAACCACCACCAGCCACAGAGCACAGGGCTCACTCCACAAGGACAAAAGCTGTGGCAGCTCAAAGGGGCGGGCAGGGACTCGCTGTCACCCCCGGGAGGGTGGCTGAAGCTCTGGCCGTGCTGGGTGCTCGCTGCGGTGCCTGGAGCGCGAGGCGCTGCCACATAGCGCTGTCAGCACTGCAGCTGCACTCGCCGAAGCTCATGTCAGAACTGAGGAATTTCAGATTTGGATAAAGAGTCGAAATCACAGCCGACAGCAGGTACAACAGATACCTGCACACTATAATCAAGTGCAAAAAAATGCGTGTCTGTCACCTCCCGGTTAACAGCCCTGCTCTGGCAGGTGCTCGGCTTTCAGCTATCAACTGGCTGAGAATGTCGGAAAATCCTCTACCTGACAAGCCGTCCTTACTTAGAAATCTGGTTTGTGGAGATCTCCTTATGACAGGAAATATGTCAGCCCTGAACAAACTTGTGCTTGGTAGGCAAAAAACAACATTGGCAGATGCCATGCCCCTCATTCTGGGAAACATGTAAGGACAGAGGGCTGGGGAAAAACACACAGAGCACTTGGCTAGCAGGTGCAGGGCTGGACTTGGCATCAGCGGCCAGAATCACCATGCCACTGACTTGCATATATCCCCAGAGCAGCCCAAGAGCTTTAGTTCATCACATTTCCTGAGAGGCTACAGACTTGGCCGATATTGCACTGAATTTAGGGAAAG
>NW_020455954.1:1344101-1478564 GCF_003342845.1 Nothoprocta perdicaria
GGAGGGGAGTCTGGAGAAAAAAAAAACAACCAAGGATGATGATTTCTTTCAGAATAACAAAGGCTTCATGTAACAAATCCTGCAGTGATAAAGCTAAAAAATACTATTGCTTCATCAGAATCACAAAAACAGAAACTAGTTTTTCCTTCCTACCTTGCACAGCTCGTGCTGTTGCTTCAGAGAACTGTGAGTATCTGAGCTGGACTCAACAGTTCCTGAGAGGGAAGGGGCTGGGGCAATAGCGACGAGGCAAAACAAGGAAGAACAAACCCAGGGTTATGCAAGAGCTTTTGTCTCAAATCAGTGCCCACAATTACTAGTGAAACACTGGTCAGCAGCCAAATACAACGACCACACTTCTTCAAAACCTTTGAAGGGGTCTAGAGAAGGGCCACATGTGAGCGGCTATCGCCAAGTTTAAATCAATCAATATTTTTAGTGAATTTAGTGATATTTAGTGAATATTGCTCAGTTTCTAAGCAGCAACAGCTCGGAAAGGCAATGATATTAGCGCACATTCATCCTTCCTTTAGCTCTCTTGGCTCTGGTGGATTAGTGGGGAAGGGGTATTTGCCTACTAAGCCCAATACATGCAAGGAGGATTGTTTCCTAGCAGTTTAAGACATGAAGTCTAGCTTTCATCTGCAGATGGGGCATGCACTGATACACTACACAAGCTCCAATTACCCACTTACAGTTATAATTACAGGGACTGTCTCAAGCTGCCAGTCACTTGCCTGCAATATTCCTAGTAGGGAACAATTTATATTCCCCATATCCTGCCATAAGACATCTGATACAAGCTACACTTCCAAGTTGCCATGTTTGACACTAGCCTGGGAGCTGCACGTTCAAAAAGCGTCCTGAGCTCAAGTGGAAGTCCAGACTTGGGTCCAAAAGGCCTGCCATAAAGTGTATTAAGGACTCCTCCTCTGCTGAAATCAGTAGATAGATGTGTTAATAGCAGAGCTGGCCCTGCATCAATGTGTGGCCTTTGGTGACCGCAGTTATCTGGAAGACAGTGCAGCAGTTTCACAAGGAAAGGAGCCCAGTGCTCTGTCCACAAGCATCCTTATGGACGGCATGGGCCACTGCTTGCCAGTGCTCAGCAGGTATCTGCCGAGTGACTCTCATTCTCCCAGGTATGTCACGAATGAGCTTCACTCAAGGTAGGAGACACAAGAAAGAATAAAACAGGCCACTATTTAATGCTCTTATTTAACACGGGATAAACTAAAATATGAAGGAGTTGAGCCAAGCAATGAGGGCAATACACTAAGGGTCTGTTCTGGCACCAGTTAAATCAACATGATCTTGCACTCATGTAAATGAAGCCAGGATTTCTCTTGGGAACTGGCATTCGAGTTGACATGCAGTGCTTTGCTCCCCCCCAGTCAGACTTCCTGCTTGCCATGTGAGGTCTACTCTGTCCGCGTTTAAAAGAAGTCCGAAACCTCTCACTTAGATTAAAAGGATGCATCTTAATAGTGCAAGCAAAATTTACCTTGTTAAGAATGACAGCTCAACGATGGAAATTAAGAATTGACATTTTTTGTGAGACTTTGCTTTTGAGTAAGCATCTCTTATTCAAAATAATATATATACATATTCTTTATTTTTGTGCTATCAACACAAATAGCGTTTTAAATAAGAACAATCTTGGATAAAAATAACCACATTTAACAGCAAAATACAGATCTGAGCCTGTTTTTTGTCTTAACGAAAGACCAAACAAAAATCATCTTCAAACCTGTTCAAGTGCTACTCAAACTTTGTAAAAACCAATAGCACATTGAAGTTCAGGGAATGTTTACTTTCTGAAATAAGTGAAGCAAACACATTTTGATTTTCTTCACTATAGACAAACCTATTAAAACTTCACACCTTTCTTCCAGAGAGCGTCAGTATCATTCCCAGTTGTACCACTGTGCAGCTCTGTGCCAGTCCTACATAATCCCCTGTCATCTGTCAGATAAATGTGGCTTAGCTTACAGAGTCACCGATACTGGGAAGTTTAGTGTACTTTTGTGAAACTCTCAGGTCCTGGAACACAAACGGCTATAAAAATATTACTGCCATTGCCTTAAAAAAATAAGGATGAAAATGTACACTTGCATTGTGCTGGGCAAACAACAGGAATCGGGCTGTGGTTCTCAGGACTACAGCCTCCTCTCAGCCTTTCCTCCTCCGTGCCCCTTCCTCCCTGTGCAGGGAAACCATGTGCTTGCCCTGAAGGTAGTGCCTGACACCTGCTCCTTGGATACCAGGCAGGTATCCGTGGGGATACCCGCTCCATGCTACCGTCCGTACTCGACTGCCTCGTAAAGGAAGCAGGTAGATGAACCTGCAACTGGAAGTCCCTGTTTTAAATGTGACCCTTGGCAACCTGTATCTTTATATACTCTGGCTACAGCTATGAACTGCCGTCAAAGGCCCTCTTGACTGAGTGTCACTTAACAGTATTTTGTGAAGAGAGGCCTTCCTGCTTATGCCTGCAAAATAAGTTTTCTCTGAGTTTTTTAAGCTACTGGCTCTATAAAAACAGAACTTCTAATTGATCTTTTTTCCTGGGAGTTCTAATTAAAATCAATGATACAATATGGGCTGAAGAGAAGACATCTCTTCTCACTTGCCATTCCCTAATCTGATCCTTATGGCGATTTTTTCCCCCTCTCTCCAATGGGCAATGATCTGATTTTATTATCAGATCATTCCCTATTCATCAAATTCCCTATTCATCAAAGCTCTCTAACAAACCCTTCAAATTTAGGATGTTTTTATGAACTTTGCTAAATCAGGCCCAGATAGGTAGATAGTTTCATGCTCCCTGAAAAGTCCCCACTGGAGATGAAAAAATCCCCGGTTCTGAAAAATCCCCCAACTCTCAAGTCCTCACAGCTCCACAAAAATACAATTCATCTTTAAAGCAACTCACCTTTTATTTTTAGGTAGCACACAGTTTGCTTCAGTACTGGTGGGATTAGCTCACCTTTATTTTTGTCCTTGATACTGTTAGAAGGAGAAAAAAAAATCCAGCATTTAATTGGTATTTACAGACAAAGAATCACATCTAAAATCAAAACAGAGCATTTGTCTGAAAGCATACATGTAATTCCACAAATTAAGGAGCCTGCACCAAGCACAATGGTTCTCCATTACAAAAGGCTCTGAAGGAGCTGTTGAAACAGGTGACTCAGAGTCCTATTCAAGCAGCCATTCCTAAAGGCTTCCTTTCCTTCAGAAAGCTCTAAATAACTTCAGCAAGGATGAGTAGGAAGTCAGGGCTATTTACTACACTGAAACAGAGTCAAGAGGCTAAGGATGAAGCAGGAGAAGGGTGTCCTGGGCTCTCTTTGACCCTACTCAAGAAGGTTTTTGCTCTGGTTTTGCTCACTGCAGGGCTGCCCACAACGGCAAGGGCTGGAACTGAATTTGGTTGGGCTCCCTTAGCTGAACATGGATGTACGGCAGTGAGAGGCAGGCAAGGCAGGATAATAAGTCTGATAATAAGTCCTGATCAAGGGATGCTGCAAGTTTAGGAGGCTTTTATCATGCAGATTTTTCTCTGTCATTTGTCTCTTTTTAAGCCATTGTGTATGTGTAATTAAAAGGATATCGTACTATTTATTTTGAAGGCAAAGTGATGCAGCGAGATTGAGTTTATTAAAGCTTTGACTGATTCCCATGAAATGAGATTTCTTTCATGAGCAAGCAGCTGAGGTAAAAATCGAACACAGCGGTTTCTTGATCTAGACAGCACAGAAAATTCTGCAATTATCTTACTTAAAAAAAAAAAGTCTTTGGCATTTTCAAAGCATAACAGAAAAAGACGGTCAGTATCTGCTGAGTGTTCTCTGCAGTTTTAGAGAAGGCAAAAGGAAAATAAAAGACCAAAGCCAGATCTTAAAAGTATACTTGAAATGTATTTGTGTACAACTCAACGTTTGATATTTCAAAGACGATCAGTTTTACTGACAGTCTCTAAAACACCATCAGAAAAGAGCACAGAGATCTGTGACCTTCTCAACAGAGACTGCAATTGCTACAGCTCATCCCCAGCAAATGTGAGATGTTCATGCAAGTCCACACAACACCTAAACCTACCCTCAAGCTCCTACTATTAGTTGAGGTCCTGCCTGCAGATAAGAATGATGCTTAGACTCTTCTTTTCAAAATATTTTGATTTCTCTTGTTTCTGTCTAAGCTTGCTTATTACCTGATTAATATAAAACACCTACTACTAATTAAGGTGTATATATCACAACTCTTTAAACGCTGCCATGTAGAATGACCAATCTGGTATTTCGTTTTGTATTTACACTACACACAAAAATCTAACTTAAAATAATCAGTACAGCAACAAAATTTAGCATGGAAGTATGGAGAAATTGCTACATTAAATGGTCCTCTCCCTAGTCTCACCTGCCCTAGGCTTTCCCTGTGCCTATGAAGTGCATTCAAAGAGCTACAGAGACTGCCTTGTTCTGTAGCCCTGAGGTTAGGATGTTGCTCCCCTAAGGCTTCATGTAGGGAGCTGGTGGCTGAGTTCCTCCAAAGTGAAGTCTCAGAACAGGATCCCAATTTCAGAGAATTATTCTCTTGACTTACCTCTGTTATAGCCTTAAATAAGAGGGGAACATTCTCCACTCTTCAGCTACTCAACCATCAAACATGGCTGATCTCACTCAGCTCAATCCAGGGACAAATCACAGCTGAGGAATCAGAGTCATTTCTCCCATTCAATTTCTTCTCCCATCCAGTCCTATTCTTCCTCCTTCCCATTTTCACCATCCAGTCTTTTCCCTTGCACTAATGTTTGTGCATGCTGTTTGTGCATGCTTTTCAGGTTCTCTTGTGCAGTGTTTCTTTCCCTCTAGCATGGTAGTACCATTAATGTTATATAAAGCCATGATAGACACTGACCCTGTTGATAACAGACTTGGTTGCATCTATATCTAACAAGAATTGGGTTGAAAAGAGGACTTTTCTTTTTTGCTCTAAGTAGATACTGACTTTACATAAATATGTAACACATTGGCAGGAAGACAAAAGATCAAGCAAGAGTATGAACTTCTATAGGTCATTAACTCATCATTTGCTGCACCTTGCAGGTATATCATAGATATAAAGATCTAGTGCTGCAACCTCTTGTCCTTACACGTTAATTTCCATACAAAATAGTATTGAACTTGTTGGAGAAATCATTCATTACACTATCAAAATAACATGCGAAGGGACAGAGGAAAGATTTATGGCCTGACTTGTAAGGCCAAGTCCAACCTGAGTCATCTGCATCATCACAGATGTCTACGAGAGCAAGCACAGCAGCCTGAAGGGCTACATGACAAAACTCCCACAACGAGAGACCACCATGACTTGAAATGCTGCCAGGACAAAGTTTATGACCTAGCCCCCAGAGCAGCATCCTCTTCTTTACCATGGTGACAACCCAGTAACTCAGTAACATCTCTCTCCCAGCAGCAAAATTCTTGCTCTTTCTTGCTGTTTCGAGGTTACTTTCAACAATCTCACAGTGACTTCATGTACTCTGGTGGCAAAGTAGGGCTGAAAGTCGGTGCTGGTGTTACCACCATGCAGATGCTTCTGTGAGCGGCTTCTGCACGTGAACTATTTGCTCTCACAGCAGACCAGGGTTGTGCAGTAACCCTGCAGCAAAAAAATGGAGCAAAATTGGCAATGGTTGTGCTGCCTTGCTAATACACGGTGTCTAGGAGGAAGCGCTAGGGCTCCCCTGCACAGCATGCCAAGCTGGAAGCCCCAGGGAAAGGGATCCTCCAGAAAGGGACTAAGCAAGAAACAAGAGGTCAACACTTCTATTGGGATACTAGTGAGGGAAAACTTGCAGCACATCAAGGCAAGGAGAAAAACAGTTATTATACCTTTTTCTAATAGATGAGTTATGACACAATCCTCACGTGTCAAATGATTTTGCTTCATGCATTCTTATCAGTACCCTAAACATGTAGGGCAACTTTTATTAAAATTAGTGGAAGGAATAATTCACTTAAATGGGAACATCATCAAGACTTTAATTTGCTTGGAAGCTGTTACATCTTTATTATTGACAATTTAAGCCCATTCTCAGTCTCTCCAAGTTGCACTGATCGTTTCCACTTTCTTACAGCTGCTCACTCCGGAGGCATTAAATAGCAACCCAGCAGCTTTTTATAAATGTTTTCCAATTATTATTGTTCCCCCCAAATGTGTTGCCCCATTTCAGTGTATAAATAGCAAACTGATTATTTACAACACTTGCTCCTGCTGAGAACTAGTTTGTCGGGGAGGTGAGACAAATAAGTAGGCTATAAGTCAGAATAATAAATTCTAGGCATCCTTTTTCTGTTTCTAAGAAAGAAGATGCAGTTTCTGCAGCTCTACTGTTTTCTACAAGATTCTTACTGCCCTTGAAGGACAGGATCCACTCCTAATACCTGAAAGAGGTCTTCAAGTTAAATGAAAATTTTAAATTTAAAATAAATGAGAACATTTTCTGCAAGTCAAATGCAGCGACCCACATAGATTCGAAAGGGATCCGTTCCAGCAAACATGGTAGCCAAGAGTGCTCCTCATTACGGAACTACAGTAACTGCAATATGTTATATATATATGTTATATATCCAATGACGTGTTTCCAGACCGGGGACAGCTCTCACTGAGGGCCTTCACACATCGTTCAGAAGTGCCATTAAGCATTCTTGGCTCATGATCTTTCTCTCTCTCTCTCTCTCTCTCTTTTCCTCTCCTTTTCATTTTCCCTGCTGAGACACGCCGGGGTTTGGTTTGGAATGTATTCCTTCTGCCTGGCCACGCATGCACAGCATGCACAAGCAGAAAGATTAGGAAAAGACTAGGACCAAACAGAAAGCACCCTGATACACTTCTGAGAGCAATTCAGCAAGCAAAAGCTGGACAGTTGTGGCAATTCCTGTGCATTTTCCTCTCGTCTCCCTCTCCCCCTCTGTGACAATAGCTAGAAAAACAAAACACTTCTTGTCTCCTCCGCCAAGATATTTAATTTTAGATTTTAAAGCCGACTGGAGAAAAGAGGACAATGTCAGCAGCTAGTCAAGGGCACTCTGTGCTGGAGCTCAGCTGTAGTGTTCCCTGATTACAGAGGAAATAGAGTTGAGCAACAGGGATCCGTAGGAGGCTGACAGAAAACAGGGATGCAGCTAAGTCCATGCAGTCAAGTATTAAAGTGGTGCAAATTATTAAATTATTAAAGTGGTGCAAACTTCATTAATGCACTTAAAGTGTATTCATCTAATTAACATAAGCAGACTATACCCTATCTTTTTTCTTACCTTTTTGAATGTAAAATATTTACTGATGTCTTTTAGAATGAAAATCCCACTTCTGCACACAGCACAACACAGCAAGGGCCTATTTCTGAATAGCTCCTTTCTGCTGCTTCTGCATGTTATGTGTGAAGATGGCATTACTGACCAAATGGAAAAACTATCTTGCTGCATAAAAGCGATGTATGAACTTTCTTTAAAACATCTGGATTTCCAGAAATGGCAGTGACTGCTAAATAACAGAATATCATTTTCACATACCCTGCAGTCCTCTAAGTCTCCAGCTGCTGGAAGCGAGGCCAATATATCAGAGGAAGTATCACGAGACACTCACCCTGTTCTGATACTCTTCCTAGGCATCTGCTGTCACCCACTGTAGAGGAAAGGACTCGAGGCTTGCTAAACCTTTAAACTAGCTCATCGGCGCTGTTATTCTGTCCTCTGTGGCTGTGCATAAGGAACCTCAATCAGCAAAACGGGCAAGGACAAACATACAAAGTTATCTTGCCCATCTGAGGTATGCATCACATGTTTGTGAAATTGGAGGGTGGGTTCCTATTAGATCATGACTGGTGACTAAGAGAAGCAAGGCTGCTCTGATAAATCCATCAGGCTAAGCACTAGCTTCAGTTGTGCTATGTTTTCAAGAAAATCAAATCAGTATGTAACTAGAAGTTTTAGGCAACTGAAACAGATGGACTTTGACTTCCCAGGCAATCTAAGCTGGGGGTCAGAAATTCCATAAAGTTTTGATTGGGGAGTCCTCACTTGAAGGAAGCTCACGATGACAAAGGTTTCCCCTTCATGTCCGCATCTCCTGTAGAGCACATGCTTAAATCCCAAACAAATAAATGTGGCTAAAGCTGGAGAGACACAAGATCTTAGCTGAATCACAGGGTGAACATCCTGGTTTGGATCCCCTATGGATCTGTGACACAGCCTGGACTAGATCTCAGCTCTCCTGAATCCCAGTCTCACATCCCCACTGTCTTGCTCTTCTATGGAAGATTCAAACATACTGTGTTGGAATATTTCCAAGATGGAAATGGTCACTGGGGTTAATTATACCAAATGTTTTCTTTTAGAAATAGTTATTCCAATGAAGTCTGCTCCAGAACAAGAGTCTGCCTTCCTTCACAGCTCCTTGTTAAGAGGCATTTGCAAGGTCCAGACTACAGGTAGCTCCTGGGAAAACCACCTAGTGTATCTTCCTTTCTATACATAGGGCATTTTTACATAAAGTCTAATTTTAATGGTTCCCTTTGCACTTATGTAAGTAAAGTAACAGGTGGATACAAAAGCTAGCATATACAATTTTAAAAAAATGTCTAAAATAGATGTTTAAAAGACAGAACGCAAATGAAATACTTGAAAGTATTTCACATTTCCACTGAATGACCAAATAACTTAGTTCTGCCTGTACTCTTCATGAATAATATGGTGACTGCTAACCACAGCCAAAACTCCACAAATACCCTCTCAAATGCCTGCCATCATACCTACATATTTAGACATTGATTTTCTTCTCTGCACAATTACCTCAGGGAGTAAATATAAAGAGCATTTTGCTCTTTAAAGAGATAAAAGTCATTTTGGTGCTTGGTGTTTCCCCCGCCCCCTTAAGAGGTTAAGATGACATTGAGAGGTTAAAGAGATCAAATGCAATCATTTTAAATTCAGATGCTGCACCCTGAGCCGCTGAGGGTAACGTAAGAATGAAAAGCTTTGAACTAACCTGATAATAATCTCTTCACCTCACTCATAAATTAAGCCCAACTCAGTAGAGATGACATTTGCAGGAACTACAGCCCAGATCTCACAGAATTTCCATGGCTTTTAAATGCCCAGCTGCCTCATGCTGCATTGAAAATCCCACTCTACAAGGTTACAAATGTCCATGGGACTTAACGGATCCCTCTAAGAGGGAGCACCGCTCTCAGACAATCATTTATTCACATCTAGATGAAAACCACTGTCAAGTTTTGTTCACTTGACTTCACAGAACAGGTTTTCTCTCTGTCCACTGAGACAAAAGTGGAGAATCTTGAAACAATGTTTGTCCCTTTCTGCTCTTCTGGTTTTTAACTACATCTCTGGAAATCAATTAACCAATATATATTGGCATTAAGCAATATATATTGAGAGGAAAGGTAAATGAGAAGGTGGTTTCAGACAAAAATGCCTTTGTTTTAAGGGTACGAGTAGGAGTCTTCAGTAAATGTATGGCTTGACCATGTTCTGCAGCCGCAAGTCACTGGGGGAAGGTTATTCCACATATGATCAAAATTAGGCCATCTAGAAAGGCTTTGCTTAAGTCTTATTCACCATCCTAACACAGATTGGATAAAAATAGTATCTCAGAAGTATTAAAACTGAGGAAGCCTCAGGCCTGCAGGTCTTTTGTGTTGTTTCTTTTCCTTAAACTAAGGAAAAGCCTCCACAGAGAAAAAGTCTTTTAACAAGAATGCCTTTCTCTCAGTGGCATCTCTGATAACACATTTTCCTCGACTATAACAAAATACACAGCCCACAGTGCATGTTCTCATAAACCTAGAAAATAAAATCAAGGCCTCCTAGTATCCTACTTCAGAAAATGCAGAAAATCTCCTCTAGACGAAGACTTCAAACCTACTTCCTTGCTAGATACTTATGAAGTTACTGATATTTTGCTATGACAGGCTATAGAGATCACAAGAAGAGAAGAATTTAGCATAAGTAGTTGATTCATCAAGATAACAGTTGATACATGCGTGGTTATGATTTTAAAAGCTCTCAATATATGTCATTCTCCTCCTTTACCTTTACATTTCCTCAATCCAAATTCAGTCCTTTATTTCTTGTTCAAATGTGTTTGAGGATTTATTTGCAGAGAGTTTCAGCTCTCCTGCAAGATGGGATGACACTGGCAACCACTGAATGCACATCCCTGTGTGCCTGATACTTAGAGGTGTGAGTGCTCTGAAGTGGGGGATGGCATCAGCTCAGAACCTCCTTAGTGAGTGCTGGAACTCACCAGATTAAAAGCAATAAATAATGTTGCCTCCCTCAGTGTTTTCCCTCCGACAGATCCCAAGGCTCTTCGTAAAGCAGCCACACTTTGCTACAGGGGAAACTAAAGCATGCAGGAAGGGTGTGATTTGCTTATGGTAACACAGCTGGAAAGCAGCAGGGCTTGGAAAGGTGGGCAATGCACTCGGCACATGCAGCCCAGCAATAAACATTGCTCAGAACCAGCCAGAGAGGTGAAGGAGCATTAAGAGAGGCACCCAAAATGCTGCCTCAGCAGCTAAGGCTGTGACAAGTTGGACACAAAATGCTGCCTCAACCTGTGTCAGTTTGGAGCTACCTGACAGGGAGGCTCGAGGCAAGTGACATTGTGCACCTTGATGCCTGCAAATAGATCCATCTGTATTACTGAAGCTGTGGCACAAGACACTGTCCTTCTGTATGACCCAGTGGAGACCACTCGAAAGATATTTTCTGAATTCGGAAAGCGAGCTCACCATGTTTCAAGTGTTAGGATGAACTCTAAGGAGCTACCATAAAAGTTAATGTCAGAGCAGCTTTTACACCCCAGGCACTGAATCGTTCTAATTTCAGGCCTTCCAGAGAAGACTAATGTTTAACATTTAACCAAGAGATATTTTTATTTAATATTTCCTTTACAGCTGAATCATTAGGATCGGAAAAGCGGAGCGCAAGTAGGAGGACATCTGGCACCCGGCCATGTATCAGGTAGAATTCATTTCTAACACAGACAAAATCATCTTTGTTCAATGTGAACAGTATTTTTCAGCTGCTTTTGAGCAGGATGATATATTAAGATAAAGTTCGCCACAGCTTTTGGACAAAGATGATTATGGATAGGAAACTAGAAGTTTTTTGTCATTATTGTAGGGCTTTGGGGGGTCTTATTTATTTTTTAAACCAAAAATGAATCTTGCAAATACTACTGTGATCCCATTCCTTGTGTAAATTAAACCGTTTTTCATACCACATACAGTGCTGTAATCTATGTAAACAGCTGTCAGGGCATTTCTGGAATACAGTGTTATTTTATTCATTTCATAAAACTCTGATCAAAACAACATGGGAGCAGCAAAGCAACAATCTCTGCCGGCTCACACATTCATTTTGGTTTTATGCAGCCATTTTGGAGCCTGAAGCTTTGTCCTGGCTTTGCTGCCCGCTACGTAAACACTACGAAAGCACTTCCCTATTTGCCAGCATCCATCAGCAACAGATTAACTCAGAGCTCTGTCACATACAGCAGAAATTCTGTCCACTGGGAGAATTGTGCAGCCCTGCTAGCAGTAAGTACTATGAAGATATTGTAAACACGAAGATCAGGCAGGTCACAGGGACTGAGATCTGTCCTGAATTCATAAAAGCTCCCATCTAGCCTCACGGTTTTATAGCTTTCAAAGAGGATGACAGAAACTAAACATATACTAAGAAAACATGTCCAGTGAAACCACACATGGCAGAAGGCTGTCAGATAAAACGTACAGGCACCAGTTTACAGATCTCATAGCTTACTATTGCAGGCTGACCCCAAATTGCTGATTAGGTAGAGGTGGTCTTGGGGGAGGAATCTTCACCACAGGTGGCAGTTTTCCCTTCTGCTTCCCCCGAAGATTTTCATCATGTCTGCAAAAATCAAAAAATCATTGAGTTGCTGTGCGTCACAGCTGAGAAAACTACATTTCTGAACAGTAATCAGTATCAATCATGATTTTGACAACAGCGAATATTGTGCAAGTCTAGAGAACTTGCATTTAATTTGAGCATTAGTGAAATTTTCAAGGAGTATTTGTTGGAGGATAGTTAAGGAAGGCATAGAAGAGTTCTTTTGCTTCAGTCAATGTATTTCAGTGATAAATTTGTCCAAAAAATAGGAATGTGCTATAATTGAACAGCAAAATTCAAGCCTATTTGCTACTTAAAACAGAATTCCCCTTTCTTTGGCAACCATGCAATCCATTTGATAACCTCAGAGCTGTTAAGTATTTTCTGTTATTCCACATACACACAAAAGGTGTGTAAAGACCTACCAGGCATCAGTAACAGCCATAATCAAAGCTTCCAGCTGCTTTCATTCAGCAGTGACATAAAATCACTTCCTGTCAGTACATCAAAGCATTTCCACGTAAAGCCACTGTGTCAGAAAGCCTGTTATTGATACGGATAATGGCATTTGACAATTCCAGCCTTGCACATTTCTTCTTCTCTCCCAGGCCCTGTCTAAGAGCCCTCCCTAACACACACACACACACAGAGCACAAAAGTCATGGCTCTGCTGAGGGCATAGGCACACGGGTCCAATTCAGGCACCAGTGTGCTGATTGCAAATGCTCTTAGCAAAAGAAAGTCACTTGATCTCATATAATATGCAAGTAAATAGGCCAGGAGTGTATTTTTGCCTGCAAACATTACTTGGTACTCAGAAGCAGTACTGACACATGGGCTGGTTTTGTTAATGCTCACACAGAGGCTCCAATTATACTAAGAAAACACTCTAGAACAGAGGCCTGAAATGATCCAGATCTGTACAGCACTATACCTCATTCTTCTTTCTAAATATATGACACTCTTCAGTATGTGTCTGGTGACAATGCAGCTTTCAGAGTTAAATTTAGCCAAACACAACTACGGGAATTGGATTTTGGCTCATTAAAGAAATCTGATTCGATTCTAGCAGGAATAAGAAGAACAAGCCACAAGTGCATGTAGGATAAGGCGAAAGAGGATATGTTAAACTTGCCACGTACCGGATGACTTCCTGAGGGATACTAAGCTGGTCATATTTGAGATGCTCTCTCAGTTCACTTAAATAGTTCAGGTAGATGACTTTTTTCCCAAACTTATGGCTAAAAAAAAAGGAAAGAAGTATAACAGCCAGCATGGGAGGAACATCTATGGAAGGTTTAGCTTTTATTACAAAAATGTAAGTGCTGATGCATCTCAGAATTAGACTGTAATTGAAGCAGCAGGAGACATAAGATGTATTTCATTTCATATGATCAAACATATACACTGCATGCCTCAGAGTCTGATTTGAATAAAAATAACTGACTGCCATCTGAAAGTTTTTTGATTTGCATAGATATGAAAAACATTGCTTTAAAAGCCACTGAAAAACAGCTTTCACAGAGCATTAGAAAGCTTACTAACAGGGATGTTGTGCAGAAGACTTTCAGGTTAACTTTGCAAGAAATGCTATATGGTCAACAGGACATGTTTCCATCTTCTTAGCTATTCCTCCCTACTAAAAGACATAGCATAAAATAGAAGTGACATATAAATAGTGACATATAAAACAGCACATTTTCACAGTTAATACTTTACACTCCTCCAAGCAACTAACTTTATCCTTTTTGGAAAAGGTGATTTTTAGACTATGGCTTCTTAAATACCATCCGGAATAACAAGATTCTTTAAATGAGTGTCACAATACAGACTTCTGAATTTGAAGAAGCAGGTATCATTAGTTAGGTTTTGAGTTTCAACCAGAATTTATTGCTTACAGACCAAGATGTTCAGGAATCCATTTATATGCAAAGTCTCAATTTCATACATTTTCTGCAACGCAAAATGTAATTAACTGTCAAGAAAAGTAACAGGTGTACGTTGCTGTAAGATACTTTGATAGTGAAAAATTTTCTTCCATTAACGAATGTATCCCTGAATTGTCAAGCATATATACACAAGCTCCCTCTAGTGGGAGATGGTACAAATATAAATTACTCAAGCACTTTATAAACTTTTAATTCCAAACTGCTAAAATTTGCTATCACGAAAGCGATCCTGCAACACCGACAGATTTCAATCTGGGTACAAATTCAGAGATTTTCAGCTCGTGTTTTTTCCAGAATAGCCTTTGGTTTCAACATCTTAGGCAAGCAATAGGCTAAATGAATTCTCTAAGTAATGTTCGTAGTGCACAACATGCTATAAAAGAGATCTTTTGTAACTAAGTCCCAAACAATCGTAATTTTCCTCTTGTTCTCTATGAATGGTAGGCCACCACCACTAGGAAAAAATGCATTTGACTTAATGCATTAACTTCTTGCCCTTTTGGGATTGCCAGGGAGATCAGCCAATTTCTTTCGCCGTTTGAAAAATTTCATATATTTACATTTTCTTAATTACTTTTCAAATAGAATGATGCTAAAATGCTTATTGCTTCTGTTCTACATTCTAAAAATTCTGTCGCAGCAAATGGTTTGTTCATGCAAATGTACTCAAATCAAGCTCCTAACAAATAGGAAAACCAACAGATGCTTTTCACATGAAATTTATTTTACAATTGTGGTTTTTCAGAGAAAATGTTACTGTCAAAAAATGAACATGGGCTATAAAAAGCAAAGTTAGGAAACAAAATCCAAAGAAGTTTTTACTCTTTTTTTTGTGAACTTTGGTTTGATATTGACATTTAGATAACAGTATGCCCTGCTGAGGTAAAATTATGAACCCAGATGGGGAAGGCACAGTGTGCCCTAAATTGTAACCCTAAATTGTACTGTTCTAGTAAACTGATGACTATGTCAGCAAGTTTTTAAGTGAAGCAGTTTAGGCAAATCACATAGGGATTCAGATACAAAAGCATATCCTTGCTTTTTCCATTGCTTTACAAACGAGACAGTCTACCTGAACCAGGAATACAGGCGAGTGTTGCATAATTAAGCCACTTTCAACAGCAAAACCTGTTTTTTCCTCTGAATTAGCTTCAGCTACTATTGGTCTTCTGGCTTCTGGACCTATTCAGACTTTATTGATGCTTTTAATTATTTTGTCAGCCCCAGTATATGAACAAATTTGTTGCTGTTCATCACATACTCTAACAACAGCGAGTAAGCGTAGTACTAAATTGGAATCAAAACAAGCACGTGGGTACACAGCAATAGAAATCAAACACAAACGAGAATCCTGGGCGTTCAAAAGGTCAAGAAGATGATGCATCAAAGATGACAAGTCCTCGTTCTGATTTTCTATGCCACGTATGAATGCTTAAATGTATTGCTATTACCTATTTTCACATGCAAAGTAAACAGGATTTAAAAGTCAGTGTGTCATGCTGGGGAAGCATTCATCTTATCCTATGATACCCTATGATCTCATATAAGATCCAAGAGAAATGAGTACTTGGAAGAGGCACCTGTAACTTTTTTTGCTGAGAATTAACAGCCAATTACTACAGTGGGTCAATGGTGTCCAGCTATGTCTCTGCTAGATGCATTTACACCCGAGCTGTGTTACTCTTTCTGATGCCTGAAGAACAAGGAGGGCTACAGATAGGTGGACCTGTGTCTGTACATCGCAGTTGGTTTTGCAGGAGCATTGACAAGTCTACCAAGGGTTTTTCATGTTTGCTTGCTTGCTTGTTTTCTTCCTAAACCCCAGCTCTCCATACTCAGCTGAGAGGGAACAAGCAACCACCTCATTCATGAGATACAGCAGGCTATTGGATTCCTGCTTCAGTCACACTTTTCTCTCTGTTGGTTTACTTGACATCTATTTATTGACAGTTAAAAAGAACCAAACCTTAATTATTCTTCCTGTTTCAAGCACAGTTCATTCCAGAATAATTTTTAGCTGTGGTTACTATTCATATTTTCACATGCTTCATGCATGTTTTGATCTGTCTAGAAGTTAACCACCCTTTCTAATTCGTTAACTTTCTAAAAGTCAAAAATTCAAATAACTGCAAGTTACTGTAATAGACATTTTCACTCGGTTCATTACGGCTTCTCAAGATAAGCTGTTTACTTCCTTCAACCCTGAGGACATTCTTAATATAATCCAAAAAGGGCAGAAGTATTTTGAAAGTAGCAGGAGTTCAGGAGCAAAAGCCAAGGAAGCCCAACCATCTTACCACTAATAATTATGTGGATATGTAGAGAGATTACAAATAGTTTCAGTTCTTATCAGGCAAAGGAAAAGCATCCACCAGTAAAATAAATCCACCTTCACCATTTTCACTCTCCATCTCAAATCCTTATGGGCACTTCAGGGCATATCCATTAACTTTGAACACACAAGTAATCTCATTCCTATTCATCTCAGCACTTGAGCTCAGACTGAAGGTTAACTGTTTATCACCTGCTTTGCCACAGTGCCTAGTAATTCCAGTTATGGCCCAGTTCTACCGTGCTAAAGGCTGTAAAATAGGACAAAAAAAAAAAAAAAGCCATTCATGGTCTGCAGATTTTGTCATATAGCTAAGCTTTCAAGTGATACTTACTTGAATGTATGTCCTTAACATCAAACATACTATGAATTGAAACTCTCTTTCTTACAAAGAAAAAAACTACCTTATTATTCAGACCCAAACTTAAGCTCACCTTATATATTAGTTCAAGCTGCACTTTAAATGTGTATTTTGTGGTTACCTGACATATTTTACCTCAAGCCTTTTTAAAAAGCAATTTATTACAGAACAGATCATCCTTAAACATAATAGGAAAATCTTTTGAATAAACTGCCAAGTACCTTATAAGAGGTTTAAAAATATTCCACAGAATTTTTATGAAGTTGGTTGGATGTACAACATACAGTGCTTTAAGGTTTTTCTTATACCTAGAAAAAAAAAAGAAATTGTTAGAAGACTTCATATCATATACTGTAGAATTGAATAGCTACAATTGAATGAGAGGTTTTATTACTGGAACATTATATAGCATTCTCTTCAAGTATCTTTACAATGATTCAATTCAGAGAAAGCTGAATGTAAGATAAAATAATAAAAATAAAACAAATGACAAGTTTTGACAATAAGACAGTAGGCTAAGATTACACTACTTACTATAGTCCTAACTAGTGCCTGTTGTATTGTGGGTTTAATAACCGGGGAAGGGAAAAAAAAATACTGGAGAAGAGGCAATCTTACAAAGAACTGGCAAGAAGAGGAAGCCTTTTAAAACTTGATCACATAAAAATTAACTTTCCTTCATCTACCTTTTTATTTCCATTTGAAGACTTTTCATGATAGAGAAAATTTCTAAATTTCAGATGTAAAATTTACCCCCCCCCCTTTTTTTTTTAACTACATCTGCCTTGTTTTGATAGAAATTACCAAGGATGAAGCCAACTGCACCGAGGTACATTGGATGGCTCCCTTTTCTTTAAAGTGGAAAATCTTTCTCCATTATAGCATTGCTTTATTCTGCAGTGTCACATCATGATATAATAAATAATGAATTTGGGCTGAAACAAATACTGAAAACCAGGCTGCATGAAAATACTCTGAACTTACCCACATTGCCCATTTTCTGATTTGTATTTTGTAGTAATCAAATACCTTGCTGCTATATAAAACTGTTGCTTATTCTCTAAGTGCCTTTCCCAGTAAAGAAAACTCTTCCTCCATCTTCACTGTTTAAGGAGTTATTATTAGCAAAAAATGATTGCAAACTCCTAGGAAAAACCTTCTCATGAAAGGAAGAGGACAGTAATATAGCGATAACAGCAATTTTTCCTTCCCAATTTTAATTAGGCTTATATATAGACCTTTGAAAGAAAAAGATCACTGTTTTATTACAAAGGCAGTATCATATCATACACAAGCAGGTTCTAACACAACTGTGAGATAATTAAGAACAGTGACTAACAACTATCTTGCTAGTCAGACACTTGTGGTTCCTGTCCCAGTGCCCTGGATCCCCACTCCAGCACCTAGGCTGCTGATCAGCGCTGCAGGAGACATTTTTAACGGCATCAACAGCACAGAGAACAGCACGAGAATTCCCAATAGCGAAATAACCTCCACAGCCTGTCGCCTAACTGCGCTATCTGCTTCCTTCATGGAATTTGGTGACAGACTTTAGACAACAGAAAGAGACATACTTCCTGTCAAACTCTTTGTAGGCCGTTTGCAACCATTTCAGAGATGGTTTATTCCGACTCTTCAGGCCATAGTGGAAGTAGACAACCGTATAATCGTTCTCTACGTACTGGTCCAGGGTATACCTTAAATACCTGAGAAGACGGACACATTTTAGCTTTAAGATAGTACACGGGATGAGATTTTCCAACCAGCAGTTGAGAACCTAAACACACCACTTCTGCACAGAATGCTAGTGATTGGAACTTCGTGTTTGCTTCCAGGGATTTCTCAAACAACTTCATTTTGCTTTAGTAGCAGTGTCACCAGTCACTTCAAATGGCTACAAACCTTCAAATTTGACATATGTTTAGTTACAGAATGTACGGTACTCGTTGACCACTAAAAGATGAGAACAATATGGGAGCATGTTATCAAAAAAAAAAAAAATTTTAAAGATGCATTTTAATTGGCAATTAGAACTGACATATTTTGCTTTCTTCTGATCTTTGTAAATTCCTTTCTATTAGCCACCTTATTTTTTCTTCCTAATTTAAAATATTTTCAATTATTGGAAAAAAAAAATCCATCAGCTAATTACTGGCAATTAGGACTGGTTACAGCAAACTGTTTTCCCTGAATATGTTTGCCTCTGCCTTGTTTGTATCGCAGGGATTGTGTTTATAGATCATTTCCTTTGAAACTAATTTAAGGAACTACGCTAGTTATCCCATCTTGCAACAATACTGCGTGTTTTATAAGCAGATTTCTTTGTGTTGATTCTTTTATGGTGCACTCCAAGATGCTGTTCTCTTTCCTTTCTCCTACATTTGAGAACATTGTACAGTCTATTACGCAGCTCAGCGATTCAAACGAAGCAGTGATGATGGAGGGGCACAATCCAGCCTCCCCTCTCGCTGGGTCACATCTCAACCTCCTCACGTCATTCTCAACGCACTCATATTATTCTGCAGCACAGCCCTAGCTATTGTGCTTAACTGTATGTAGGCCACTCTCATTTCATAAAACAGGCAGTTCCATATGGCATCTATTAGGCTGTGGTTATTTCAAAGTATCAAGGCCACTCTGACTATCCACCTATGTAAAAACATGCAGCTTCGCTGCCTGCCTGTACTTCCATTGCCTCATTTATCTGCTAATTCCCCCTAACATCCTGCAAATCTCACACCGTGAATGGTCTGGGACAAGGACTGCCACTGCAATTAGTGTAATGTAGTTTTGATCCCTGACTTGTGTATTGGATGTTAGCTTAATAGAAATAGTAGTAACGATTATTCAAGGCTTAATTAGGCTGAAATGAAAATATACCCAAAAAGGTATTCTTACATGTGGGGAGTCTCCTGCTTTATTTTAAACCACGTAATTCCATGGCACTTTGCATTCAGAAAGCCTGTACTTCTAAATATAATAGTGAGGATTTTGTGGGCACAAAATAATCAGAATTTCTGTACAGTCAATTACACGTTCCAAGGCTGTAACAGAATCACAGGGACATTATAAAAGCATTACCAGATATTAAGTGATTCAATCACAAACAGCCTACCAGTTTGGATCTAGCCTGCATAGTCTTCACCTCAAAACTTGACTGCTTGGTCTAACTACTTAAAGCACAGATCACTTCACACATATTGTGCCAGCTGCCTTCAGCCCTCTATCTTAATATTGACTTGCCAGGAGGGTTTAACATAGTCTCCGTTATAGAAAAGCTTTTAGTTGTTCAAATCCAGTAGAGTCTGAGGGCTGGAAATCCTCCTTTTACCCAGGTGCCTCCTTGCAGCACTGAGGAAGGGCTCTTAGATCTGGCCAGCAAGGTGGTTATTCCTCCCACGTTACCTGTTAATCAAGGAAGGCAGCTCCTCCGGTGAAGAGTTCAGTGCCAGGCACCTTGCTCCGAGGGGCTAACCCTCCTCCTGCAGGAAGCTTTGCCATGAGGCTCCTGAGCTAAGCTAACAGCGCGAGGAGCACACAAATTAAGCAGCATTGTTTCAAACATCTACATCTCTCTAATAACCTGTTTTTTAAACCCCTCTCTTTCTGAAAAGTTGAGGTAAGAGCACTTCCTGCTTTTGTAAGGGTCTGTATATTGAAATGTGTTAAAATACTTTGGTAATAGGGGCTGTACAAGAACTCAAAACAGGTTTAAAATGCTTCATAAGGTCAAAGCTCTTCTGACAAACCAGATCCCAATGTAGTGGCATGTTAGGGAATCCAGGGAAATATGTACTGATAATTCAGTGCCACAAGTTTACAAGGAAGAAGAATGTGGTTTTTTTAATGTTCACCACCTCTTTAACACACACACAAAATACAACAAACATTACAAAATGAGCCTAAAAAAAAGTTCAATTTCGAGGTCGATTGATGGTTCTCATCATAAATCCCATTTTTAGATGCCATAGGAATCATTAACATCAACACTACAGTACACAAAGTTGACTTCTGCAAACAGGGAGTTGCTTCTCATGGTTTCATCTGCATCTCATTCACTTAACATTAACATTTCACTCTCAACACCCCTGCTTCACCTCCCAAAAAGCTCCTTCACATAGGAACAAGCTAACAGAAGTTCACATGTAAAATGCAAAGGGGGATGGAGAGAAACTTACTCCAGCAATCGGGTGTGATCGAGCTGATGGGAGGGTGGCATACGGCAGCAACTGAACGTAATCACCTTCCGTCCAGAGTTGTCATCACCTGGTGAACAAAACAGTCAGTAAAGACGATGCTCATTCGTTTATGCCCTGGGATCTCCATCACCTGAAGGAGCAGCTCCTGTCTTCTGAGATCTGGGGCTGCGTCTGTAGTCCCCACTGCTCCCTAAAAGGCACTGTCAAACTTCACTGCCAAATCACTTGTTTCACACAGAAATCGCTTTGCCCACCACAGGCATGGAAATAGGCAGCTGGCTGCTAAAGGGGGGAACTAGGCTGACGACAAAACAGGCCCATCTAAAAATGGCACGTCTTTAAATTCCTCAGGCCTTACTTTTGTAATATATAAGAATACTGCTCTGCTTACAGGCACTTAAGGCATCTCCTTTGCCACACACTTCAGTAAGATTTTTGCAGAGAACTTAAGCATTCTTAGATGCTCCTTTCCACTAGCACTGCGATATTCATATCCCAGTTAAAATACAACAAGCAGGGCACACATCTGGGCTGTTTACAACCTGAAGATCCTTAAAGTCCATCCCCTTAGTCTCCCTGGCAAAGCACATATAGTTACACCCCGGTCCATTCCACCCATGAGACCCAAGACAGCTTCACCCACGGTGCTGAGCCCAGGGCGCTGTTCACTCCGGGGCCACCCCATGCCCATCTTCCATATTTTTTCTTTTAAAACCCATTCCAGTCTAGGTGTGGAAGGGGGAGAGGGAGAAAAGGAGGAGATTAACACTTAATGACTTGCCACATATGAACACAGAGTGAGTGAGAGATCTTCTCCACTATCAATTCCCAGTCTGTGTTATCACCACAACTGTATCCTATAATCCCTTCAATTAACTCATCGCGCTCCATCTTCCAGAGCTTGTCAGGTTTTTCTGCCTCTTGTTCCTCCTGCCAGAAGGCTGTTCCTGGGCTCCCCAATTTGACCACCAGCAACCTCATTTTCTCATCTGCAGCTTAAAAGTTACTCTGAGTTTAGACCAGTTTGTTCTTGTGCCAAGAACATCATTCAGCTGAAATAGCTCTTTTCCTTCTGTACCACTTACCTTCCTGAAGAGATCTCTAGGCAGAAATCATATTCCCTTCCAGCCTTTATTTTACTGCCTGTAAACAATTTAGCTCTCCTCTCTCTTTCATGCACCACCATTCCCCCAATTGAGCCATTTTCTTAGACTGCTCCAAGCTGAATGCACCTTAAGTTAGAACTGAAGGATGCCTCATTTTCTACAGGAGACAATTCAAAAAGAAGTGCAATTTCTTCTTTGGTCCATGATGTTTCAATGTGTATTTTAAAGCCACTTTCAGGTCAACAATATAGTTTGTTTTAAATATTTTATTCTGTGGACTAATGTTATCAAATACCTTCAAAGGAAAACTGCTAACTTCTTCTACACTACGTATATAAAGACTTTCCTCCTCTCATCCTTCTGCACTGATTTAGTGCTCTCAATGCTCAGGAAGGGAGCATTCCCCAAGACAGTGTCTTAACGGCTTGTATACTCAAAGTCCCTATGAATTTCTCATTTTGGCAAAAATCTCTGGGTCACAATCTGCACTCATGCAACAGAAAGGCCCGACATTGGATTTTTCTTGACCATTTGTAAACACAAAACCCCCAGCAGACTCCTGACTGCCTCAGCCCTATCAGCCAAGCTCAAGCTGAGTCAACTCGGTCAGCCTCATCTTGCAGATCCAGCCCCTTCTCCCCCGAGTGAGGAGGGGTGCATGGAGTGTATTGTCCACAGTATGATTTATGCTCATTAAAATATAAAACAACCACTGGGAATCACGTATGGCCTTTGATATCAAACCCTGCAGTCCCCCAAAGAGGATACGGTAATGACAAAGGGAAGGGCAAGTGGGAAAATGGATCATTCTACTTTTTAATTAAGAATCTGGATGGCACAGCACTTACTAAGTGCTTCTTGCAAATGAGAAGTTTTTTTTCTAATGACACAGCTCATTTCAATTTGCAAATGAGATCTTCTGAATGCTGCAATTTTAGCACAACTGTCGAAGACTTTGGTTCTGATGATACAAAAGAGTATCGGTTTCCAGCGAAAAGTGATAAATCATTTTACTTCATTGAAGCTTGTCACTATGGCACTAGAGCAAAGCCATATCCTCATGTTAATGGAAATTCTGCCACACGTTTCAGCTAGAATAGAAGCAGGGTCAAAATCCAGGCGACTTGCAAGTGTAGTGAAAATGCTGCTGATATCAAACTCAAAGGAAAAAAAAATAGACAGGTTTCTGGAAAACATCATTACTAGTGCTTATAATCTGCTAGCCTATTTGGAGTGTGGCCTCTCCCTCATCCTATCCCAACACCTTTCTCTCCTAAAATTTACACGGCTTCAGTAAAAAGCTGCAGTGTATTTATTATTGCAATGCATTCTTGATGCATAGAAGGTTTATAAAAATGAAGCACAGTAATACCATTCAGTAACTCCTAAAATGTACTCCCACATCCAACTTTAGGCATCAAATTTAACTGATTAGGTGAGCCAGTTAGTCCTCCTCTGGCTCTGAATGCACTGAGCAGAGAAAACATGAACCTCCACAGCACTATGCAGACCCCACATCTCTGCGTTAACATCTGCTGGACTTCTTTGGATGGAATAAGTATCCCTGCTTAGGAACGTGGATTCCACTAAAATCAGACCTCCATGACTTTTTCTTGGAAGCCGGTCTTCAATGCAGTGGGAGCTGCATTTCTGCTATTGCTTTGTCTGCCTCCAAAAAAAAAAAAAAAAAAAAAAAAAAAAGGAGAGCAACCTACACTACTTTCTGAAGCCCTTTACATTAGCTCAGAAGTGACACCCACTGGCAGAAGCTTGTATAATAACTCCTGTAGAGAAAGCAAATCTTCCTTTAGGAACGAAAGCTTTAATTATTTATTTATTTATTTATTTTTTTTTTTTACTTCTCTGTAATTCATCATGGATCTGCTCCTGAATTTATTAGAAGTGCTAAAGTTACTGTGGATGTAGCCTGATAATTATAAAGACTTGTGTCTTCAGCATATTGTTTAAAAACTACATTTAAATTACTTGAAGTTTCATAGCCTTATGTACATAGTACTAGTCTAACGACTTTCTAATATTCTAACTGGATTCTAATACACTGGTCTGAAACCAGAAATGGCCATGAAATGAGCTAGAGCTTGAAGAAAAATATAAATGCTCTCTCTGAGGACATGCTGAATACTTGAAATCTTCAAATATGACTAGAAAAGGACTAAAAGGCTAGGGAAAATATTGATTTAAAACAAAGATGGACTTTGCTTCCATTAGCAAGTTTAATCTAATACATAAAGGGATGCAACCTGGCATTAATGAAATCACAAGCATCAGAAATAGCCTGTTACTTTATCAGTGCATAACCAGAACAAGGAAGCAGAAGAAATTATCAGCAATCATATTATGAAAGCAAATTATAGAAAATAACAGAAATATTTAACAAGCGGCACCGGTGACATTTATGTACGCTTGAAGTAGTTGACATATTGGCATCAGTGGGACAAAATCACTAGGTAATAACCAACTACTAAAACTTGTACCTTTCAAAATGTCCCCTTCTTAATTCATTTGCATGTATACAGCGTGAAAATATCTTTACAGGCAGCCAAAACTGGAAAGCAAGTACAAGTCTCTTTATGAGAAGCAAGAGGGAGGTTTAGTGTGTGTGGTTTTTTTTTAAATAACTGTTGGAAACTAAATCATTGTACAAGACAGATAAATTACTGCAAATATTTTCACCTAAATCTCTGTTCTTGTTCTTTAGTCCTGACAAGCAATACATTTCATTGTCTCTCAATCACAGAATTAAAACAGAAGGAACAGCTTGCAGAATTGCTTTAAAGCAGCCATTCAAACCACTGAAATTACACTTTGTCTTTTTCAAAGACATTATTATGAACTGTAAATAGGTAAGATATAAATTCTTTTAAAATGTTTAATTCTCAAAAGGGCCTGGCCACTTCCCAGATCGGAAGGAAGTGTGGAGAGCTGGCCTTTTCTGCACTTGCTTCTACATCCAGAAAACACTCAAATCTGTCTCAACACCAGTTAACGCTGGGAAGGGAGAAGTCTCATTTTGTGGAAGTGCATCTTCCGACGATATTTTTACCTTTTGCACGTTCTGCATTCAAACGCACACCTCTGTGTTCTCTTCTTAGATGGTACTATCAGAATTATTTATTTACTTTTGGGTCCTGCATCCTGAAGCAAAGTGGCTGCCTTGTGCTTTGCATTTAAGTTGTCCAGTGTATTTGTAAAACCCCATCACATAACTCTGATGGAACCGTGGGTCTCACTTTGGACAATACTGAGGCACATTCCCATTCTCTAATCCAGAAATAAAGTGTAGGCAATTGCATAAAATTACGCTATTTGAGGACAAAACCAGGAATGGAAATGCAAGTTAATATTCTCTCCCCACTGTATGTTCACCAGCAACAAAGCATGAATTTTTAAATGGAGTTGTTCCAGTATATTTTATTTTCTCATTCCAAAATTTCCCCCTTTTCTGGGTTTCTCTACCATTTGACCTCCTCTAAGTCAAAGGACAGCACCAGCCTGAGAATGTGAAAGTCGAGGTTTTTGTTTGCCCTGGTAGTAAACAAACTGTCAGTCATTTGCGTTACAAAATTATCAGGGAATGTCTTATTGGCCACTTGGGCAGAACACGGTAAGATTGCCAACCTGTCCCCTCAGCTCCAGGAATGAGCATTGAAAAAGAAGATGTTTTTCAACCGCAGATTCAGAACTTTAAGCTCAGCACCTGTCCCGTCACCTATAGCTGCAAAATCATGACAGTTCCTCCAAAAGGAAGGCATGTAACAAGGATCTTTTATAGTCAACAGTAGTTAGAAATTTGTCTGTTTTAAGAAAGACAAATATCACATGCAGTAACAAATTTCCAAGTTCCAGGGAAGCCTTGAGGAGCAACAAATAGCTACTAAACTAAGCTAAGAAGTCAAATACAGTCATTTTTTTTTAATGATCTCATTAATGACTTCTGTATCTTGGTATTTCCCCCATCCCAAAGCTGGTGCTTGAGTGAGGAACATCAGCTTTAAATCTCAAGAGTGTGAATCTGTTATTCCCTTGCCTATGGAATCGGGTCTTACGTTGGGAGGAGAGTTTCTCATGAAGGTAGAAGGTAATATGGGCCCAATGTATAATCAGCCTCAAGAGGAGAAGTCAGTATGGGTGAAATTCCCCTCCCACTATAGCCAGAAGTCAAGTCACCACTTGACACACTTCAGTTCATGGCTTTCCAAGAAGCGCTCAGTCGAGGCGCGTCAAAGCATGAGGCATAAAAGGTGTGTGCAACATAACACAATCTGCAGATGAGCAGTGTTAAAGACTGTTATTTATTTCTTCTTGTGTAAAATTCTGAAGTTCAGGAATGTGATTATAATGTTATTTTAATAAGCTTATTAATGCCAAAGGAACCCAAAGTATGAAAGTCATGTGATGCATGCTTTAAAGAGGTGCTTTTATGCCACAAATGCACCTCCTTGTCCTATTAAAATACTATTTTAAAATAAATAACCATAAGGAATGAAAGATCCAATATTTAAACATGCTATGTACCTACAGTTTCTCTCCATCATTGCCTCAAGAGTTTCCTTTATGCCTTTTATTAGTTTTTATACAGTAGCCCATAGCTCTTCAGTTGCATTCCCTTTCCTGGCTAGACTATAAAAATGATTACATGTGTGGCTCCGTAACACTTCAGGTTATTCAGAAAACAAAACAGCTTATCACTCAAGCCACAGACCTGTTACATCCAGTATTTGGGCTTTGGATTATGATATAGAGTAATGGCTGTGTTCTAAAGTAAGATTAAGCTCAAATATTTGGCTCATGATTCATCTGCAGAGAAGCACTGTATCACATGTAACCACTATTCACCTGCTTTTCAGGATGAAGGCTGAAAGTATTAACATGCCCCTGATGCATCACTGAGGAATAAGGTAAGACAAAATGTGATGAAGTGTCTAGGCAGCTGAAGCTGCTACTCTTTTCCAAACATACCTGCTAACTGGATGATACCATGTCTTGCAACGTCATAGTAGGGGTGATTAATGTTTAGCTCAGTATCCTCCGGTGGTGGTGGAATAAATGTCTTTTCCTGGTCAGCCTGTGTGTCTTCTGCTTCATCTTTCTGCAATTCTAAACGAGCAAGTGAGAACGGTTTAGTGATAATGAACAAAGAAAAGCTTCTGTCTCTGATACATTCTTAAAAGGCTGAATTTTAGCTTACTTCTGGCAAAAACTCAGGTCTTCAGACACTGCTGTTAAATTTTCAAACCAATATTTTGGCTTTTTTTTCCCTCCATCACCATGTGTGATCCCAAAGCCCCCTTCATGTCCTCCTTAAAATCAGGATTTGCTGCAGTGCTCACAAAAATCTCAACGCCTGGATAGCCGGCACGCTGCGACCTCGCTGTGCCCGACTGTTGCTGTTGCCTCCTCAGCTCCCACACTCCCAGAGCCTGCTCCTTGCACCATCGCACAGCTCCGTGCCTTCCCTCTGAGCCTGTGCCAGGGGCAGCAGTGCCCGGGGTGCTAGCACGTGCGCTGGCAGCTACTCCACGTTGACACCCCACGTGAACGCTGCCTGCCGGCCAGGCTCACTCCCTCTCCCATAAAGGTATCATCAGTGCTCGCTGAGAGAGTCCCCGGGGGAACTGCACGCAGTTTAACACGTGGCTTAGCCATGGACTAACTCCTCTCAGCAAGTAAGTCTTCATTCGGACCAGACATCATGGATTTTCTACAGATTGGAGCACAGCGAGATCGAGGCTATTGTGACACTGTAACCCAGTACTCTAAAATACTACAAACAAAAGCCCATTGTAGCTCTCATCAAATCCACCATTTCCTTGAAGTGCGTTATCCTTCACAACTCTACCTCTGCTAAGGTATCGCACCCCTTGTACATCTGCTTCTTTCATTGGGCTCTAATAAGACATATAACGTTAGACAATAAGATGAAAAGAGCAGTTTTATCTATAACACCATTAGGGATGCTTAGAAATGTGCACTGAGAACCTTCAGCTTTCTCACCCTCTGCGTATTTCCTATGTCTTGACCGCTACCCAAGACACTCTAGGGCAGAAAGGATATATTAGGTATTGATTTCAGTCAGGTTTATATACAGTAGCTAATAATTGTTAGAAAAAAAACTGTTACTAAATATTCCTGAATGTTTTCCACTCACAAATCCCTGTATCCTTCTATTTATAAACAGCTATATGAAAGCTTTATTGCCTCATTTTTAATTTTAATATGACTTGTATTAAAAATGCATTTGACAAGGATGAAAAATGCCACTAATGGCTGGGCTTTTAAAAGAGAAAGAAGAGTTAAGAAAATCTGCTTTTTTTTTTTTTTTTTTTTTTTAGTTTATGTCTACTCTGAATTCACATTAAAGTCTCCACAGAAAATAAATCAGCAATCCTTCTAGAAGAAAAGATCTACCTTTCGAAATAAACCGTAACAGTCTTCCTCTTTTCTACCTTTTAAAAGTGTATCATATCTAAGAATAATACAGTAAACTTAACTGAAACAGTCCTCTTCCACTTTTGAATGACTCTGATCAAAGAGCTGGGAAGAAGAATAAAACATAACGCAGCACATGATGTAAATACATTTCAAAAAAGAGGAAGAAATGATGAAATTCATGTTAAAACTACAACATTTGGAACAGAGAGGCAGAGGCCAACCCTTTCTGTATATGTTTAGTTTGGATAGCATGTATTGCATGTATAGTTTGTATAGTATGTTCTGTATGCATCTAGTTTGTATTCTACAAAATAATAGGTTTCCAAAAAGAAGGGGTAAGCATTTGTGATCAAGTACCACCAGCCATCTGGCTTGGAGACATGAGACAGAGAAAGAAGTGCAGAAACACAGCAATCATGTACCCTCATGTGTCCTGGAGTCACTCACAGGGACTGTCAACCCAACAGCAGTCCCAAACTATTGAAAAACTACTTACCCTGACATAAATTTTTTTCTTTTCAAACAGAGGACTGGTGCTCAAGACACGTTTCATAACAAATACAGATAATAATAATAAAAAATCATTGTTCTGAACTGACAGAGACCTGAGCTCTTTTTTTTTCCTGCAAATGATAGGAGTTTATTGCTTTGCTTCATGAGCCGTAGCAGAGAGTCATCTGTTACTACTTGCACTGTTGCTGGTGTTAAATCCTGGCTTGGAGAGAATGTGAAGGGCCTGATCCAGAGTTTTCCGAGGCTGACGTGAAAATTGCTTTCAGTAGATTCTGAATGGAGCTCTAGGAGTAAAGAGGCCTGTCTGCTCCTGATGAAAGTCAGGACAATTGGAGAAATCACAATGGAGGTGGGGGACAGGGAGAGGGAGATGGGGGGGATGTGGGAGATAAGTAAATAAATAGGAACCTCCGAAAGCCTTGTGCTCTGAGGTTCAGCCAGACATCCTCAAAAAGACAGGAAAAAAAATTCAATGCTGATTTTTCCAAATGATGAGCCTCCTAATTCCACGGTCACATTGCTCAGCTCGGCTAACATCTTTGGAGATAACATGCAATACAGCAATCTCTGTGCTCATTCAATACTTGTCTCTTTGGAGTAATGACTCCCATTTGTGCCACAATATGTGATGATGGTGATATTCCACCAGCCTAGTATTGCACTGGGAACATATACCAATAATTCATAAATGCTGCATATATTAAACTAACCTTCAACCCTAATGGCTTTCACAGGATACACACCAGTACAGTGGCTGTAACTCATACTGGATTGCTCCAAGAAGTATTACAAAATGCTGGTGAAGCTTCTCGCCTACTGAAGATGCTCTACTAAATCACCTGCAACTCCACCAGGATGCCAGTTGAAGTATAAAAAGACATATTCACCTATTTCAGCTAATTTCTCATAGTCAGCTTCAGACATGCTGCCTCTTAGGAGGAAGTCTCTGCAGATCTTGCTCAGTGATTCTCGCAGGATGAAACTTGGGTCAACCCTAGAAAAATAAACAGAAGTGGCCATCACCGTCACATGTTATGTTCTGTACAGGTAAAAGAAGAAAGCAAACGTCCCAACCCTCCAGTCTATTTTCCAAATACTGTTCAGTGTGGAGGAACTAGATGAGTTTGGGCATCATTTCCTCACTACAAAAGCCTTATGAAATACCTTTGATATAGGAGTCTAGAAAAAAAAAAAAACAACTATATTTAATGACAGCACTTTCAACAAAGGTGATCTGTGTTTAATTTGGGTTTTTTTTTCTGCCTTCAAAGCATGTATCGCATGATTTGTGATCACATGCTTTGATGACAGACACCAGAACTGAGGAGTATTTCACTTCTGTAAATAACCTAATTCTTCTTAATCTACCTGCAAGTATTTTATTTTTCAGAGGAAGAAGAAAATCTGTATATTCATGCCAAAATCACCTATGCTATTACAGCTGGATGGTTTATTGCAGGAAATGTTTTAAACCTCACATTCTACATGAAAAAGCATCATGAAAATTTCAACCTAGCACTAACTTATATGAAAATAAAAGCCCAGTACCTCCTGCATGATTCCTGCATGTAATCTCTGCCTTTTTTGGATAAATGCTCTTAGGAGTCCTTTATGAATATAACACCAGGTAACATACCTATTAGGAACCAAGAATACAACACAGAAGATCTGTCTTACCAAGCCACTGCTCTGAGCAGTAAATAAGAAAACTTACCTTAAATTAAAACATTGGCCTCGGATGGCTGGTGAGGTGCTGGTATCCAGCCCTAAAATAGATGCTCCCTTCAACCAAGCAAGTGAACATCTGCCAACCTAAAAGCACATGCTTACAGATTTCACTCTACAGGGACTAGACAACAGAATGATCCTAGCTTTTGCATTTGGAAACTACAGGCAGGCTGGAAAGGGGCTAACACAAGGCCTGGCTCTTGGCTTCATGTTTACATGGGTCAAATGCAGTTGCATATTAGTATATGACTAGGAGTCCCAAATATCACAGTAAAACGAGTTCTTGCTAAGAACTCCAATATTTAAAAGCACTTCTGGCAGCTAGCGAAGATTTCTTATTACTTTTCACCATTGTTTCACAGATCTGATACTAACAGAGCAGTAATTAGCACAAAAGGCAACCATGCATTTCTACAACACGTTGCTCTAAAGAGGAATTTCCAAGATTGCTCTACCACTTGGACAATACATACAGAACATACAGAAAACATACAGAAAAGTCCCAGTAAGAAGAAAAAAATCTGCAATTTCTCATTGAACAATAGTTTTATTAAAAGGAAAAAGCCATTCTGACCCAAACACATTTCAGGTTATTCCTACCACATGGCATTGAAATCTTAATTCCGTTGCTATTTTTAAACCATCATGCAAATAAAATACTTGGCAACTGATATTGCAGCTGATAGCTAATTTCTTCATCATTATTCTCAGCGGTATTTTGACATTTCTAAAATTGACAATTAGCACCTAGTGTGAGAATGTGTGTTTTTATTGTGTGTTTTTATGTGCAGCTAACTTGTTACAGGTATTCTGGGTCACTTAGGAATAGACACAGTTTGCTTGGTCGTAATTGGTATCTCAATACCCTCAATGTACCTGGGACAGCAAGGAGAAAACGCTACGCTTCCTTCCTAATACTGATCCCTTACATTATAGTTACGGGTACTGAGGGCATCTAAAGAGGGAAGACGTAAATATCCCTGCAGATTTTAAAGAGCAAAGTTACTGCACGAGCGAGAACAACTACGGTAGCACTAACCACTAGCAAAATATTTAATGCCCCAAATTGCCAGGATGCTAGAAATAATTTAGATGCACTCAATGAAAAGGGAGATGTGGAAGGAAGCGTTTGCCTGGGTTCCAGCTTGCTGCTCCCTTGGGGCAGCTATCAGGGTAGTGCAGCAACTTTGCTGAGGAATTTTAAGCATGAACACGTGAACTGAGCGGGTGATGTCTTTGTGCAAACTGTAGCCAAAACCTTCTGCTTTTCTTCCCATCTTTGCTCTCTGCTTTATTTAAGGCCTTTCCTCACAGTACTCCTGACACGAGGCACACCAGGCAGAAACCCCTTATTCCTCAGGAGCAGTTTGTTGCCAGTGTGGGGCATCCCTGACTTCATTTGCTTTTACATACTGTTTTCTGTAGGCAATACATGGGTGAAAAAGAGCCACCAAGAGGCCCCATGCCAGCAAGGGTGACCAAGCCTGTTCCTCTCCTTTATTCCAAGCCCGGCCTTGGGGCCATTGCAACTAATTCCAAAAGCCTATTTGGCTGCTCAGAGCTCCTGCCACGTTCCAAGTCTATTTTTATATAGGGTAACATAGAATAAGGGGGGGAAAAAAAAAAAAAAAAAAAAAACACCCCAAACAGGAGGATTGCCATATTTTCCACACACGTCACTCATGTTTGCCTTTTTAAAAGCGAACTCTGGTTCAGCAGGTGAGTAGCTGAACACTCATGCAAGTAACATGAGTAATAGCACTTTTTTTTCCAGCATTTCTTTCCTCCTTCTGCTCACCCTGTTTTCCCACGAATTAGTCTTTTCCTCCATAAACCTCCTTGACCCACGTCCCTCAGCATCAATCCCCATCTGGCTCTGCTCTCTCAGCTTCTTCTCCGCCTTTTGGGCAAAAGCCTGTGGGTGCAGGTTAGCCAAGGGTATGTCACGTTACAGATTTCTTTTAAAATACCAATACTAAGGAAAAATATTTTCCAGAAGGAAGCCCAGAAAGAAGCAGACGGACACAACCATTCCTAAAATAATGACGGTGTCCAGTTAAGCTTCCTTCCACGCTCGCAGAGATGCAGACCCAGGACGAGAGCCGCACGGGCACGGGCTGCACCTCAGCTTCTGCACAGCACTAAATACGGAATACAGTGCCCTCCGAAACGGAAACACCACGGAGCCTGGAAGGGCAAATGCTCCAGGGTTACTTCTACAGTGAAGTGAAGGTTGAAATTTTGCTATACAGCTTTGACTTTATTCAATTTTCCATTTGCACGCCCATCCTAAACTCTCTGATACTCTTGATTTTGCTGCTGCGGGAAGTTCTATTGATTTTGCTGTAGTAAACAGGCTTAAAATCCCAGGCATATTTCTCCAAAGTATCCAAACAGCCATAACGCAACGCTCCACAAAAACATCATTTTAAAATAAAATTTTAAAAAAATATTCATCAAGTATTTAGGGAAAAATTATTTACAAATGTGAAGGTCACTGCACAGGTTTGAGAAGTCATTTCTGAAATGACAAAATAACTTATCACCCTGAGAACACCAATGCAAGGTTAAAAGAGATTATTCAGCTACACATTGATATTTCAATCAACTTTAGAGGTATAATCACTGCCCTTAACTGTGTTCATATTGATTGAATTTCATACCACGTAATACACAAAAATGTCATCAAATAATTTAAGGCAAAATATTGTAAATATTTCTAGAACTGTCAGCATTAAAATTGTGCATAAATTTCAAAAGTAGTTGGGTTGTTGCATACTAATACTCATCCCACCTTGTCCAAGGTAACACTGTGCTGCAGTACCAATTTTCTGTCCCAGAAACAAGGTGTGAAGTCACCTGTTTTTAAGGCTATCACAAAAACATTTATTAAAGGGCAAGACCAAAAAGAAAATTAAATGCATAAAGCCTTAAAAAAAAGCACACAAACACATTATCTGTTACGTAGCAAATCAGTTTGGGAGATTTTGAGTTTTATTTTGGGCAATAATCAGAGGCAGGCAGAAGTAGAGCACACCTACATACACATAAACATCCTTTAAACACTCAAAAGCCCTTCCACAACGTGCTCCCTGCTTTGGCTCCATCTAGGTACACTCTGAGGAGGCAGCTCTGCAAAAGCTGCTGCTTGCTCTTCCTCCGTGCTGGATTTTAAGCCATACTCTTCTGTAAGCTGCACAGCTTCTTCCACAGACATGAGACATTCGGCCTCCAAGTACCCTGCAAAATGCCCTTCTCTGCAACGACAGCCCCAGCTCCCCTGCTGCAAGGAGTCAAAAATCTATTGAGGAGAATTAAGCACGTCAGGGAAACAAAAATTGTTTTCCTATTGCGTATAAATATCTGCGTGTGTCAGCTATTCCCAGTTCTGAACGCATTGAAATAAAAGGATTATTTCTACCCATTATGAGCAAAGAGGTTTCAAAAATTCTCTTCTGTTGTCGCAAAGAGAGCAGCTCTTTTCTTATCGCCTCTGCTCTATCGCCTGGCACAGCTCAAGCACAGGACGTGGAAAAAAGCGCCCTAATGTAAAGCCAATTAACAGAACTTGCTCTGTCGTTAGCACAAAATTATATGAACATGGATAAATGACTGCAATATGACACAGTCCAGCCCCATTTTTTGATACGGCGTAAATGTTTATTGACTAAACAAGGATTACCCCAATGTAATCATAATAAACATTAATGATCAGTCATCTATGCAACTGGCTTTCTAAATTAATATGCTGTAATATGCGCTAATGGGGCAGAATTATGTTGGGCTGAACTCATGTTCAACTAGCGCTTCCATCTCCAGGGATTAAACACTCTCAATTGCAGACAAGTATATTTTTAAGACTGTATTTTTTAATTAAATTAATCTGACAAGTTGCTGGACAAAGGGTTGGTGTGTTATGATAACAGGTTTTTTTTTTTTTTAATTGCATAATTATTCACTAGGGATTCCTCTGGCTGGCATAAATTAGAGCTTTTAAAACAAATGACTCTTTGCATTACATTTATGTAGTACAGCACAGTGTTTCCATTTCTCATCAAGATGTGGTTCCAGTTCACCCGGCTGCCACCACCCCGACACATCCTCACCAAGCCAAAATTAAATCATACTTTAAAGCAACGTAACAGAATTCTGAAAGGGATTTTACAGGGTGCCCATATATTGCATGCTTTAGTTATAAAGCTCAGTTCAAAACCTAGCAAAAATGCAGATAGCAGCAGCTGTTGTTCCATTGGTTCTCCATTTGCACTGGCCTGTTTCTCAACCAGTCTACTACAGATCCAGTCATTTGTTTGCCTGAAATGATTACTTTTCCATTAAGGGCAGAGTATCAAGATTAACCTTTCTCCCAGCAAATTTCTCATTTATCACAACTTACTCAGCAAGGTAAGAGATTTCGTGCTGGCAGCGTTCGCAACAAGAGTTCAAGACACGAGCGCAACGGAGCTGCCAAAACAGCCCAGTGCCCAGTTCAGATGAGAACGCAGTCATTGAGCTGCTTGGCCCAAGGGCCTTTCTAGGGCCCCAAACAGCTCATATGTTTGAGAGAAATCAATATAATCATGCAGCAACAACAGCTACTTTAGGTCTAACCTTGAACCTAACTTCCTCCTGCAATTTGAGTTTTAATCCACCACAGATTTCACCTCTGCATATCCCCCTCCCACCGAGTCTTATTTTTTTCAAATCATAACCCAAGCAAGGGGAAATTTCTATAGGATGTTTGGAATTTAAATTGAATAAACAATTAAGAAATGCCTTTATATTTCAAGAGTTTTGAGTATTTTCTTGAATGAAGAACACTTTAGCACTGGTTTCAGAATTCTAGCATCACCTGGCCACCAAAACGTATCAAGGTATCAAAACTGACTCTCTTAGAAATCAAAGGATTTCTCAGTGTGCAAAACAATAAATTGTCCAGTAAAGACTACAGAGTATAGGGAACTAGATGAAGCAAACTAAAAAGAGAAAAGAAAGGAGGGAAAGAAGCAGATCATCAATCTTAAAAGACTGAAAAAAAAAGTTTAATGTTTAAAAGACAGCTCCAGGGTTCATTTTCTTCCATTATGTCTTTATCTCACACAAGTACAGGTCTTTTAACTGGCATGGCACGTAGACCTCCCAAAGACTGGCTAAAATGTGGATGAGAAACATCTCATGTCATGGTTCAATTATAAGTAAATCTGACCTTGAAGTTCCCAGTACTGGATCAAAAGAAAAAAAAAAAAAGGTCATATGAGAGAGAGCAATGAGCTGCATAGATGAACTCTACAAATTCAGATTTGTTCAAACAGTTTTGGCAGGTTTACTTTATACCAACAAGATTTATGTGACATCAAGTATCTTCTGTCCTCCTGCAGCTGACATCAATGTGGATTTATGCTTTTTTGCTGCCTCTGTGCACTTCCACTAACTTGTCAGAAATGCACATCCCTGCTTGATCTGGGATCCCATTTTTATTGCTGGGTCATCTCTTTGCATGTGTATTTGATAACAATGATTCTGGTACTACCACCCTGCTATAAAAGGCTACCACCCTGAAGACATCTTCACCTCATCCGAAGTTATTTGTCTCTATTCATGCACAGTACTGAGAAGTTATCAAGTAAGAGACTGTAAGAAAAAGTGAAGCAGAAGCATGACTGAAAGTATGTCATTATTAACAGGATTCTGCTAGCAGACCTTTCTCATACTTGAATAAAAGTCATCTTCAAAGGAAATCTTGCCACTGTCACGTAACATTCGTTACCGTCACTGCACTTGGTGTATTACCCTTCCTCCTGTTAGTTGTACCCTGGGAACATGCACAAATTATAAGTCTAAAGGAAAAAAAAATTCAAGATTTTTAACATCTGGAAAACAATAAACCCTACATTCCACACAAGCTATACAGCACTGGTAAAATTACAGCAATCATAGGTATTAGTCCATTCATCTCTATCAAAGAGTACTGGAAGGCTCTTCAGATGCACTTCACCATGGTGGCATTCTTGAACTTTGGAACATAATAGTTTTTATGCCAGTCTAAAGTTACAAACCTACCAGCTGCAGGTTGCCTCACTCCAACCTCTGCTAACATCGAACACGACCACATTGCTTATTCATTATTCCTCCTTGCCAGGACACGACAAAAATTGAAAGCTTACAGAAATTGTACATTACTTATCCGTCGAAGTAGTCATTAGTGAGGCTATGGCTTGAGGAACTACAACGGCTGCAGTGACACGACGGTCTAAGAGTTTAAATGAGGCACAGCAGGAAGGACAATGGTTTTTATTACAATTTATACAGCAGAGGGATTAAAAAAAAAATTAACAGGAACTTAAGCCCTTTAGATGACCTCAAATAAATGCTTGTGCACCTAACAGCTTATGACTCTATACAGCTCCCACAACGTTCCCCTGATAGGCTTAATAAATATTGAATAAGCAGTGGGTCAATATGACAGCACAGAGTTTGAGAAGAATCCAAGGGGACAAAGAACCTGTAAGTGAGTGGCAGAAAGCAGCAAGGCCATAGAGCAGGGAAGAACAAACAAACTATTCAGTAGTGCGTGGTCATCATGAAATCACGTTGTCAGGTGAGGCTCGCTTCCTCCCATTGCCATCATTTGAAATTTAACATTTTAAATAAATCCCTTAGTATTAGCATAATCTAGCGTAAACTCTGGAAGCTCCATCCATGCAATGGACCAACTGACGACGCTTTCTGCCTCCTTCCAAACACAGAAACTAACCCTTTTCCTCACTTTTAGTTATATGTTGAGAACAAACGCCCGTAAATCACTCGCTGCACTGAGTGATTCGCTGTGTAAAATGGCTCCACTAGCCTATTAGGCCTGGATTGAGGAAAGCATTGAGGGGAGCCATAAAGCACAAGCTCAAACCCACGCCTAACACAAGTCCAGCTGAAATGAATTACGTGCTCAAGGTTTCATGAATCAAAGCCCCAAAGCAGTGCTAGCTGCTGATTAACCAGGAAGCAGTTCAGCACTCACCACCTAATCAGGTATTGCCACTCCAGCTCATGCCAAGCTAAAACTCCTCTTTTCCTTCCCAGGACCTGCCCAGGTACCAGAGGATTATGAGCAGATTGGGTTGTGCTCCCCCAGGCTAGGCAGCAGCCAAACCTTCCACATTCTGCGCCCGCCTGATGCTAGTTCCATTCAGTGGCTGGCAAAGGAATTCTGCTGATTGCCCTTGTCTTTTTTTCTCCTAAATTTACTCAGGCTTCTGTAGGTGCTCGTGTGGCTTCATTAACATTATTGTAGATTTTTCTCTGCATCTGCCTTGAAAATACTTAGAAAAAAAAACGTTTTAAGTAAGTTTTCCCAAAGGCACACAAGGCTCATTTGGCTATAAAGCCAATTCAGTCACACTTCCTGCCTGCTAGTAAGGAACATAAAGAGCAGAGCCAGAAGAAAAAAGAAACCAAAAGGTGAATATATTGAATATTTGAAGTCCTGAAAATGATGGCATTGTAAGAGAGAGTCCTTTGCAATAATTGGACCCTACTAATTCTAAGGAGGGGACAAGGAGTTATTTTAACCTCTCAAAGAGGTCATATGCTTAAGAAGACATTTCTATCCAAAAACTTTTACCTAGTGTTGTTACCAATAAAAGCAAAGATTGAAAGAAAAATAATGTGAGGAAAAAAAAAAAAAAAAGAAGATCTAAGGAGAAGTTTTTCCCCCGGTTTAATATAGGCACCTTCACTATCTCTTCAGCAATTAACCAATTCCTTTGCATGAGCCTTTCATTTATGAAAGAGAAGCCTTTTGAAAGTGGTAAGAAAGTAAGGAATAAAAAAAGCTAACAGGCTGTCAGGGGGAAATCAACGAAACAAATGCTGCATGTGATGCTGAGTACAATTAATTGCTTAAAATTTACTAGCTTTCAGGTTCATCAGTGCTTTTTTAAAAAAATTTCTTTCCTTTAAGCTGTAGTGTCTCTTCTCCCCTGGTAAAAGCCATTAACCAGAGCCTGTGGTATTACTGAACTATCTGCTTTGGGAAGCTGTGCCAAGCTTGGAAAGCAGTGCAGAGACTCAGAAACTCATTAAAAGGACCTAAAAGATCATTAGTATTTTTATAACATCAATATGCAGTATTGTCACACCCCCAAACAACGACAGCTGTTGAATCAAACACGTATTTTTCAATTTTGTTTTTGCATTTTTCTCTCCATATTTTCCTCCTTAGATCTTAATAACGTATCCTTTATTCTGACTTAGAGGCTTCTGACTGCAAAGACAAGACTACAGCTGTGAGTTTGTCAAATCTGTTTAATCTTTCTGTCAAGCAAAGCAATAGGTGTAATAAGACCAGAAACCAAGACAAACCAGGCTGCAAACATACAGCAACTTACTCTGCTACTGCAACACTGTCTCGCGAGGATTTTCCTTCCCCTGGCAGGTAAACTTTGAAACAAAATCCAGCAGACATATCAGAGCAGGGGGCGGGGATGATAAAAAGCTTTTAGCTATTTCTGGATTCCAAGTTTAACATTAAAAAAAAATCTGTATTCTGCCACTCTTGTATACACAAAGCAAAACTCATTCCCAAGGAAAATCTCATACTGACACCAAAAAAGTCTGGGATAGGATCTCACTTCTGTGTTTCAGGCATTTTCTCCTGAGCATGAAATCTTTTCTTGTACTAGAACTCCCTTCTGATGAGCTCAGGACCTTGTACTTTATTCTACCTTCTCCTAGCTCAAGTGGCAAGGCACCGTTTTTGCCTTTGGCTTCAGGACTTTGCAGCACCTGGTCCTCAACACACAGCTCATTCTCAGCTGAGATTCAACAAGTAGGTTGAAGCTGTCAGGTCTCAGCTTCTAAAAACACAGCAAAAATCCACCAAACAAATGGACTGGAAGGCCACTTTTCTTTTCATTCATATTTCATCTGAGAGGCAACAATAAGTCTCATATTCAAGAACAGGCACTGTATATTTGAACAAAGAAATCTTCTAACATGTTGGGTAATCCCAACTCAACTCAGCTCTAAAGCTTGCCCTAAAAGGGCAGAAGCTGCTAGGAGTTTCAGTATTTTCTGAAGCTAAAGAGATCAGGTTTTATTGCAAAGACTCTGTTCAAACCCACTTTGGAGGGAACTTGCCAAACTTCTGAATTTCAGTCTCACATCCAAGCTCCTAGAAAGCTGCTTCTCAAGCTCGGGGACCACTTCCAGAAGGAAACTTCAGTGCTGCTAATGACAGTGGTTAGTAGCATTTACTAGAAGAGAAAGACTGTGGTTTAGAAGGAAAAAGAAAAAAAAAAATCAAATTAAATTCTTAACTTCTCTCATTATTTCAAATCATTTACGCTACCTGTGTAGTATCTGTACACTTACTAAACACTGTGTATACAGTAAACAAAATATACATTTTTGTGCTTTTTTTCGTACTCAAAAGTCAGAAAAATTCCTGAATGATAAATCAAAAGACAGATTTGGAATCTCTGTGACAGGAAACATCTTAGTCTTTTCAGTTTCTTCTAGGGCAGGTTAGGTATGTATTCTTCTTTAATAATTCAATGGCTTTTATAACTAAAAATGTACTCAGTTGTCTGATGCTCAGAATTTTCTCTAATTCTTCTTATTATGGAATAAAAGCTACGATGGGGTACTGCAGGATTTAGCATCCAGTGCCCTCGTTGTCCAGCGTGTGTATTATTAAGCATTCATACATTCAGTGGACTAACAAGTCAGGTTTTTCTTTAATGGTTTTTCTTTAATGTTCACACAGGGGTGACTAACGTTTGTAGTTGGTCAGGATCTTAGCAAAGTGTATGAAGGATGAGGTTTGAGGTTCGGATGGACATCATCCAAATCAGAATTTCCACATAGGTAATTCAGAGCCAGATGACACTAGTTGGAAGCTACTCACAGGAAAACAGAAAATTACGGCTATTGCCTTGTGCCTTTTTCCTGTTCAACTCTTTGCATCCAGTCCAAGATTCCACATGGCCATCTCTGTGAGCCAGGTGCTGGCTAGCAAATTCCCCATAGATGGCTACTAAGTAGGTGCTCAAATGGCCACAAACTCTGTAAGGGGGGGGGGGGTAAAATAGTTCTAACAATAATAAAGAGGCTTAACTAACAGTTTAAAAATCATATCTTAGTCTATTCATGGAAAATTGGTATACGTTTCAACTTGCTGTATGTTACCTTCATTGCATTACTCTGCCACAGTGTGCCACTGTTTAGATAGGGTAATGAATAAATTTTAGTGTGGTTTAAAAAATGGTGGCGGGGATGAACACCACCATCCCCTGGGAGGGTTTCTGGTGAGCTTTCCATGCAAAGCTCTGATGTGCAGCTTATGAGCATAATCCTACAATGTTATCCCAATGATACTGTATTCCCCGATGTTAGCAGAAGTTAGTAGATGTAGAAGAGGAAGCCCAAAGTCTCCAGAGGTGATAATTTCAAAGTTAGAAAAAAATACTGAGATACAAGCACTGTGCAGCATACATAAAGTGTCAGCTATAGTCTTCAATAAGAATTTACAGTTAAAAACTATCCCCGGGATATATTAACATAAGAAAAAGAATAAAAGATATCTTGAGAATGAGCAAATCAAAGACAGAGCCCTTAAGGCAGACATCACTGAAGGGCAATGAAGTTAGACTGTTGGGGATTTTCTTTATTATGGACAAGACTGGTATCATAGCCTGGTTGGTATCATTACGGCTACCCTGCAACTTTCAAGTCTAAGACCCTATTTTCAGCTCTCCCCGACTTGATTTGCTGGCAGAAATTTTCTAATGTCAAGAGAAGCACGCAAGCGGGAGCGGAGTTCAGGAAGGGTTACCGAGAAGGCTAAGTGAAAGAAATGGGATTCGAACAAGATAAGAGAGGAGAGACGAGACAGGAGAGGAGCTGAATGAATCCCAGCCAGGGACAATAAGCCGAAAATCTGTGCCCACTAATACAGCCTGAAAGGAAACCCAAGATTCTTCTGTCTCACCATTTCTTATACCTCTCAGCCTCAGAAACAGCAAGCTACAACTGCTAGCAGTTACTCCATCACATCAAAAGGCAGAAGTTTGCATGGTTAACCTTACTATTCAGCCTCATGCCCTACAATAGAATTACCATAGTACAGAGTTCTTTTTTCTTAATTAAAATGTTATATACAGACACAAAGTCACAGAGTTTGTTACACGAAGACCAAAAGGTTTCCGACGCCCAGTGCTCAAGTTGTCATCTATGCCAGAGATAAGCTTACCTCTATAATATATTACCTTCACATGTGTACATGTGAAGTCACACTTATAATTACGGGCTCCGAAGAGGATTTTCTCTTTCTGTGTAATTCCTACCTAGCCACAGCACAAAAAAATAATGTGATTTAGGGGCACTGAAGGAGAACTGTTCATCTTTATTGAAAAGATTATTTCCTCTCTTGTCATACTATCAAGAAGGTACAGCTTGCACACAGAAAAGGAATACATGGCCTCAGAGCTAATATCAAACGTGTGGATTCTACTTTTGCCTCTGTGAACAGTTTCCAATGAGATACTAAACTAAGTCACTAAACCAAACTTCTCTCATAGATGATTTTAAGACTACCTATGGGTTTGCCTAGGAATAAAATGCAACTGAGAGGAACTGAGCTCAACAGGAGAGTTGATCCTAGACTGCTCCCTACGACTGCCCTATCTGCCACAGTCTCTGGAGGGCAAAAATGAATACATTAACCTGCCTTTGGAATACCATAAAAATAGAGTTTTGAGGAACGCTTACACATACAACCACTCGTTAAAGTAAAACTCAAAATAACAGCTCCAATTCAGTATTGGCCCCTCACTCCGAATACCTAAATTGGGACAGATAGCCTTGGATTTTGAGAGGCATTTGCAGCCCCTGTTGAAATAAATGGCAGCACTCTCAGGATTCACAATTTCTTTTGCAAGTGAGGCATGATCCCCCTAGACCCCATATTTGCATGATGAGAAGACTGCTATTTCTTACATGTTCATCAGTTCATGCTACTTACTCCCCATCTGCAGTCACCGTCTGCATATGCTGCGAAAATTACTGTCCTCATAGATCAAAGATTATGCTTCCCAAAGACAGAGTGCGCAGGAGGAAGAGATAAACTCTCCAGGAATATGGATTGCATCAATATCACAAAGTGAATTCAGTAATAAAGCATGAAAGATTCAGGAACTATGAACAAAAGACTTCTAGCAGAAGCAGAAAAACATTTCTACTTTCATTTTCCTCCTTTAAATGTTCTTGTTTCTTGAGCTGAATATTATAAGCCTATGATTATATTTAGTTTTCTTTTAAAAGAACGGTTTCTTTAGTTTTCTTTTAAAAATACCTTATAATTTATAATGAAACGGTTTATTTTAGTCTGGGTCAGGGAAAATTTGATGGTGCAACTAAGTCGTTCTTTAGTATTTCTGGTAATAGTACCTGCCAGTCTCTCATTGACACAAAGAAAGCTTTTCTGATAACTGTCTTCTTGAAAAGGCATTGAGTTGTTAGTTTTTAAGCTGTCAGGCTTGAATAGCATAGATGCACAACACAATTTGCACCTTATTATAGTAATGCCCAGCAGTGTTGCTAAAATATAAAGGTCTTGGCGCCATTCTTTTACAATTACTTTCTACCTCCATTCCCTTTTGGTCTTACACATCTAATCAGTACTTTCACCTACACGTTCTAAGGTCATTAAAAACATCAATTTAAAAACACCGCAAATACGGTGAGCAGCAAAAACTACAGAGACTAAAGGTGGGGAGTCACTCCTGAGTAGCTTTGCTATGTGACCCTACCCTGAGCAGCAGCTTCTGCCTGGATTCTCCAGTTTCCACCTCCGAGGGACACACTGCATCTCTAGCCCCAACACAACTCACGATTGCAGTTCACACGGTCAGGAGAGGGGCCATCCTTAACCTAAAGATCCAGTGCTCTGCCAAGTCTCACTTAAAAACATGAAAAATATTTGGAATTTTAACCGAATTTCCTAATTCCTATATTTTGGAAATTTAACTGAATTTGAATTGGTTTTAAACAAACCAGGAGATATAATTTCAGTAACGCAATCCCTGCGAAACAATAACAGTCTTCAGCTATATCTGAATTTCAAAATTTAACCATTTTCAAAATTTAACCAATTCTGACAGCACAGCACAAGCGCTTACCCCTATACAAACTTGCACAACCCCTTTCCACCAAAGCCAGTTTTTGACTCTGAGCGATTCAACCAATAAAGTCACTAAACTTAAAAGTGATATAACCAACAAAAACTGATATCAGCATGTAGCCTTGATCGTGAATAAATTCACACAGCTCAAACACACAAGGACTTCATGGTTCTCTCTTAGCACTTAAGAGATCAACTTAAGAGTTCATAAAAGAAGCATGAAAAATGCTGCCCACACACTTCTTCAGTCATACTATTACTGCACATTTATCCAAACCAGAACTTTAAAAACACAGTTCACTTATCACTGTGCTTGTTTATTTTTGAATTCCTGTTCTAACAAATGAGGAAAACAAAACCAGGAAGTCAGTTTCATTTCACCTATTGAAGTTGGTTCCACTTTCCAATACTGCATATTTTTATCTGAAAAGTCCTGGAATAAGATACTTCTCTGTGTAAACATGACTTTTAGAAAGAAGCTTTTCAGTTACAGGTTCAATTATTGTCCCTCTTAATTCTATCCAAGCCTTCTGTGACAAACTACTGACACTGAGACTGAAGTGGCAGGCTGTTTTGTAGGCAGTTTATCAAGGGTTGTACAAGCCAGGGGCAAAACCAGGCTTAGATCCTGAGCTGCCTCACAGAGGCCGAGGTTGTTCTCCTTGGAAAAGGGCTTTGATGCACAATTAAGGCTCCTACCTTCAAGGACCAGCAGCAGGCCAACGACACATCTGTGTTGAAAAAAATAATACATGAAAAATAATAATCAAGGTAATGATCGCAACATATAGCCTAAAGGACAGCAGACTGCTGGTGCCGCACTTGGGTAATTTTAACAGTTTAGGAAAAACTTCCACCTGTGGATCCCTTTTCCCCACCAAAACCATTTAGGGAGCTGCTTAAATCACAGCGCGAGTGCGGGGGGAAAGGCTCAGCCCTAGACTCGGCTCCTTCAGGCCTTAGAAGGTCTGAGCCTTGGGTGACTTGTGCGCCTGTGCGTTTCGGGGGGGATGTTTGCACGGAAGGCATTCCGGGAATGCGCACGGCAGCGGAGGGGCAGAACAGGTTCCCAAGGGCACTTCCCGGCTGTCGCAGCCACCGCTGCGTCCCCTTCCCCCAAGTTAAACTGCGGTATTTACCGGTCACTGGCGACCGCAGCGGCCCCACAACCACACACCGCCTACACCCGCCTTCCAAGGAAAACGTCTCACGCTTGGAAAGCACCCGGATCGCGTTCACAGCTAAAACACAACTCCGGGGAGCGGCGGGCTCCGCGCTCAAGGTGAAGCCCACCCGCCACGCCGCCCACCTGCGAACTCCCCCACACGCCAAACTCTCCCCGCCGCTAAAATCACCACAACGGCTCGCTGCGGAAAAACGCCCGCCATGAAGCGAACACCCGCCGTCAGACGAACACCTCCCCGGGGCCCGGGAGCCGCATTAACCCCCGGCTTCCCCCCGGCACGTACCTGGCCCGGCGGCGGCGGCGGCCCCGGGGGCAGCGCAGGCTCCGCGGGGGCGGTCCCGGCCCCGCGGCCACCGCTCACCTGTGGGCGGGGCGGGGCGCGGCCGTTGGCGACCGTTGGCGGCCGTTGGCGGCCGTTGGGGAGCGCTAGGGCAGCCCGTGGCTTTCGCTTTCCACGCGCCGGGTTTGTTTCACCCGGTGCGAGGCACGAGCGTGTCCCCGGCTCGCCCCGGCTTCGCGGGGATGAACGGGGATTTCTGCTCCCTGCCCAACGTGGCCCTTCTCCCGTGCAATCTCATATCCTTTCTCACCCTCGTGTCCGCAGGCTTGTCCCGTTCTTTCCGCAGGGCATTCCAGGCCTTTCCTGGAAGCAGCCGCTCTTAGGCTTACGTCGTTGGCCCGTTTTGTTAACAAAGCCACAGACTTCGTGCCAAGGTCACTAATAAAAATTTCAACTAAGATTGGAGACCGGGTCAGCCCCTGAGGAACTACATTAGCAATCGCCTTACACCCAGGCTCCTTCCCCTTCCAGCACGTGCTTTTGTCCTTACTTTTCATTTCTTACATTCATTCGCATCTCTCCATCTTAATTAATATTTCCTCACACGGCATCCTCTCAAATGCATTACTGAAGTCCAGATAGATTTGATCTACCATATTTTCATTGTTCGAGAGAAAAGAAAAAAAAAGGAAAAAAATATCAGAGAAAGATACTGGCTTAGTGTGGTATTTTCTATCCTTGATGAAGCCCTGCTGCATTTTAACCAGCTTTCCATTTACCTCCTCATTTTAATTAGTTTTTCCTTCAGCATTTTTTCTGAAGCGCTATGTACTAATGAGGTCAGATAAAAGAGCCTGTGGTTGCTTGGATCGCCCTTTTCTTTTGCTTGGATCACTCTTTTTTTTTTTTTTTTTTTTTTTTTTTTATTTTGCTAGGATCATCCCCCCCCCTTTTTTTTTTTCCTTGGATCACCCCTTTTTTAATGCTTGGATCACCTTTTTTCCTCAGCAAGTACCAATTCCCCACAAAAGTCGAAAGACTTTTCAGTGTCTTTCCTGGGCTGCTATGGTCACCAAGTCTGATCTCAAATTAAAATGCAGCATGCCTGTCAGTGATCTTGGGTTAGTCATCATTCTAAAAAAGCTCAATGTTATTTATTTATTTATCCCTTCAGAGTGTCTTCAAAGGTTTCTTTGGAAAACTCTGTGTATTATAGATTGCCTAGTTTCCAGATTCGCTCACATTCAAGCCTTTGTGATTTTATGTGCATAACTTCAATAGGCTGATACTGCTTTGCACACGTTTCTTTCCTGTTTCAGATACATTTGTGTTTTTATTATACTGACACTTTATGCCCAACCACAAAAGAGCAACTGAAAAACAGTGCTTGTAGTTTCCTTTTTACTAACACATCCAGTATTTAAAACCTTATTAGTACTTCAAATCAAAATTTTACGTTATTTGTGTCCAAATGCAGCCAGCCGCCATTTAAGAAAAAAGGAGATATGAAGTGAATGAGTGAAAGACGTGTCAGACTGATTTACAGTACCCAGAGAGTTTTCTCTAATATTAGTGTGCTCTAAGAGACATCTTTTTCCACAGACTTTCCTAATTAGCTCCTAATTAGTAGGAGATTCCAGGTTTCCTTCCTCTAGGCATTATCCATGGTGAGGTGCTTGCAAAGAATGACATTTAATTCCCTATAACAGCAGCACAAGGGGGAAGGAAGGAACATAACTCCAGGTTTTTGGCTGGACTTTTCCACTTCCATATCCCTCACGTGGCATGAAGCTCTTCCCTGTCATACCTCAGCTGCTCTAGGTCCTTTTCCCTGTCTGAATGAACAGCTTCTATAGGGATGGCTTTGTATAGTGTGTTTATGTACTGTGAGGTATAATGTGTCAGTTACCAGGACAGAAATACATGGATTGAATGGAACCACCTCTTGGAATGTGTCTGTAATTTCTAAAACAGCACTGCAGTACTACTGTACGGATAATAAAGCAGAAACATGAGATAAAAAGCAAGGAGAAGTTCATGTTATACCATTTGTAGTAAAAATAATTGATGTGTCAGTAAAACGGAATTGCTTGTTTTCCCCTTTTGTTTCTTTAATGCTTTCTCCCATTCATGCAACTTCTCAGAGCCTTTCATTGCTACGGAGTGGAATAGTGTGCGGCAAGAAAGCTGCGATTCAAAAGCAAGATTCAAGTGACTGAAGAGCTGTTTGATTTTTGTTTCTCCTCCACATTTGCCTTCCTGCATGCTTATGAACTCCCAGCTGGATTTCTTCAGGCAGGAAATTCCATGGTAATTAATGTTCGTGAGCTACGGTAACAGCATCCAGTGAATCCACGGGCTCTTTTCAAAGTCATTCCCTTGTAAAGGAAATTAATATGGGCTAGATCCTCATTTGCTGAGTTAGCGTCACGGAGTTTATCAGCAAAACATTTACTCTGGCAAAAACAAGTTTATTATGAGACACGAAAGCACAGTGCAAGAGAACCATTCTGTGGCACAGAGCAAGTGGTGTTGAGCCGCTGCTTACAAAATAAATGTGTTCGTTCAGGAGATAATGAAAACATAAGGCAAAATGAGCCAGGCTGGCAATTCCTGGAGGACAGAGATCAGCAGAGAGATGTGGAGAAAGATGCCATACATGCATTTTTCTGAGAAATAACCTCACCAAAGGCATACATGGAGACATGTGTAGGCCCCCAGCAATGGTCTACTGGACCTAGAGTTCATCCTGCCTCTGAACGTGGACACTTCCTAGTGGAAAAACATGACAAAATCTGTCCTTCAGAAAGCTTTCAAGAGAATCCTTAAAATACCTGGTCTTCAACCAAAGTGTGAGGTTGTGTATCCCTTTCTGAATGTATCAACAACTGACAAATAACCTTCAGTCACTCATGCGAAGCGTGATCGGAACAGAGTTTAGAGCGGGGATCTTCCCAAATCGGTTTCCACTGCAAATCCAAGAAACCTGACTGCTGAAATCAGCACATATGGCGGTAGATTTTTATTAATTGGCTAACAGCTCCAATAACGTAGATGCCTAGACATCAAAGTCATGTAAACAGAGCTCACTCACCATATGGAGCAAGAGCAAGACGCTAATGGGTAGCAAAGCAAGGCAGCCCTATTCATGTTCCATATGGCTGCTGCTGCCTTATATCTGTTACGCTCAACTTCTGTGTACTCTATTATGGAATATTGTCTCTTCCTTTTTAAAATGGATGTATGAAATTAGTAATCCAAGTGTGCTCTCTGTGGATTAAAAATACAGATGGTATATAAAAGGAACTAAAACTGAAGTATTTTAAAATATGATTTTAAAATCTATATCATGCTTGCTTGAGCCCTGCTTACTAATCTTTTCTTTTTGATCAAGATGAAGGGTAAGCTGAATTTCACCCTTCTGCCAGTGGAACCCCGTCTGAACTAATGAAATAGGTCCTTGCATTTTAGCACGGCCTTTGCAATGATGGGCCTTAAGAGAGAAGCATAATGGCTACAAGCAGCAATTATAAACAAAGATACCTCTTTATACCTGCCTTTAGTTGCACCACTCCTAGTTCACAGTACAACATGCATCCTTTCCCTATGTAGCAGGATGTGAGTGGATGTAGATTCTTATTCTGCAGTGAGAGGAATAGAAAGGCACAGATACTTTGAAGAATTCCCTTTGGAAAAATAAGCCTCACCGTTGGGAAGATCTGGAGGCTATTGCTGCCTTCAGTCTGAGCATGTATATGACTCGGAGCTCGTAACTCGCAGGCTGGATTATTCAGAGAGATGGGCTAAGTCTACCTGTGGAAAAGGGCACTTGGGAGATGGTCCCTGCAGGAATGAGCCCTGCAATAAGGTGCTCTTCTCCTGCTGTCAGCCGAGCGGGCAGGAGGCGGAGGAGCGCGCAGAAAGAGGAGCCGTCCACCTAGTGGGAGCTCATGTGTTAGCAGCTCATTCAGAGCAGGCTGCGATTGCAGCCATCAGTTGAAACTGAACACCCACCCAAGGACAGCCCTGCACCCTGAATTTCCGAGCTGAGGTGTAGCCTTGATTTTCCTGGAATGGAAATCTGAGGAGCACGGAGGCACGCTTGAGCAGCAGGACCTGCTTGGGCGTTGAGCCTTGGAGCTGCCCTGCGGGAATGGAGCGGTAGCAGCGCTGCCCGCTGAGCTGCGCGTTTACAGCCTGCCTGGTGGTAGGGGGGCTGTTTCCACTGCGTCTTGATGCTTTTTGAGCTGGGCTGAAGCCAACTTGATGGGCAGCACCCAAAGCATCTGTCCACATGCAAGGCACTGCTACGAGCCTCCCTGTCCCGGCCCAGTGGGTGCTGTGGCATGAAACACCTCGCTGGCCTTTGCCCTCGCTCCCCTCACTGGGGCTCCTCCGCACAAGAGGCAGCCGAGGACTCGCAGGCTTCATTTCCCCAAACAGATTTACAAGCCACTCAGCACCCCGGCAGGTGCTGAGGTCCAAAGCCTCCCGTTTGCCTTTTTCCCCTGAGCAAAGGCAGCTGGTGAACTATAGGGAAATTGCAAACTTTGAAAGAGAGGGTTTAATCCACCATCTGAAATTCACAGAAGCATTAAGTCATTATTCAAATGAAAAGCTGCTTTTACCCATTAACATATTTTCATCAACAACCCACCCCCCCCCCCAAAAAAAAAAGAAGATGCTGATATGCGAGCAGATATATGCACATTCTTATTTATATGGTAATTGAATGGCCAGGGAGTTTGCCTGTTATTTTCCTAAGACATAGTATGTGTCAATTAAAACTCTGTCGTTCTGCTGTTCTAACGGAACGTGGCACCATTAAGGAATCTTTTCTTCGGTGCAAGATGTGATGGGGAGGAGACGCTGAAAGTCCACCAATTTGGGCAGCCTACTTTGCAGCATGATTGCTGCCTTTTGCCTTTCTACAGACAAAGCGAAATTAATAATTCTTCTCGGTAACAAGTGACAAGAGAATTATTTCTGTCTATCAAAACCATCCTAAATAGGAGTAGGAATATTGCTTCCCCTCCCATAAATTTGCATATTTAGAGTGTTCTTCGTAAAATCTGGCATGTTAGTCAATGGCTCATCTTCTTTGTCAATCAGGCTTCTTTCAAGATTGAAAACGCTTTTTAAAAGCCACAACTACGGTTCTGTTTTGTCCGAGCATCAAACACTGTAAATCAAGGGGCAAAATAAAACTCTCAGGCTTCATTTAAATGGACTGAGAGCCACTGGAGCTGATGTTTGGGCTGAACTGGGTCCAAGAAGTCCAGCAAGCTTTGCTGCCAATGGTTAGTGGAGCTAATTGCCAGTGCTGAAGAAGCACCCTTGGAATCCCACCCTTGGTGGGATTATTGCATTTTTTTTTGCTAAACATGCTTACACATATGGGTGTGTAATATGTGTACACATATGCTTACACATATGGCTTACTTGTGCTGCTTCAGTGTGAGGAGACAGGAGTTGAGGTGCAGAAAGGTCAATATTTAAGTGCCACCAAGAAGCGCAGAGGAGAAAGCCATTGTGTGGAAGGGGGTTGCAGAAGTTGTGCAGAAAACGTGGCCAGCTTTGAAAACTATGAAGTGAAGTTTCCTAGATCCTTAACTCCTGTGTCTAGCTAAAGAAAACAACGTCAAAGCAGAGAGTGGAGACCCCTCATGCTGAGTTTCTGGCATCTCATGAGGAGGATGTGTCAGAGCGCAAGCATGGGAGAGTAACCGGGTAGACACTTGGCACGCTGAGCACAGGGTCAGTCCCCAAACACAGACACTGACAAACACAAACACAGACACGTGAAGGGGAAAATGAAATGTTCAGTATCTTCACAAAGAATTTTGCATCGAATTTATATGGTGACTTTATCTACTCCATGTTTCGCTGAGGGATATTCTTCAGAAAATGCAGTGCAGAGAAGATGCTAAGTTTTACAGTGACACTTCTAATTTTCTGCTGACAAATAATTCAGTATTTGCAAAGCACAGTGATCTCCTTATGCAAGCTATGGAATTTGGAGCTCACCCGCAGTACCCTAGAGCATGTTTATTTTCATCAGGAAAGGAGCTCGGGGATTCAGAAGACAAAAAAGCACTTGCATACTCACCCAGCATGTATATGTAAAGCCAAATAGCATGCTGGCCAAAGCAGGGGCCTGCAAAGCAGCCTGCAAAGGCTGGAGTCTAGTTATTCTCTAACTGTGCGGCTGAGATAATGGAGAACTAGAGGAGGTGACTGAAGCACAGCTGGGCTTGGAAGGAGGGTATCTATAATCCATGAGTTAGGACAGTGAGGATTAACAAAACGTTGCACTCTAGTTGTGTAAAACGAGGCTGTGCAGAGCCAGAAGCCTCCCAGAGTATTTGCAGATCAGTTTAAAGTGCCCAGGTTGATTTAAGCTGGCGGGAGCATTGGAAGAGCTTGCCTCTTGACTGAACCTGTCAATGGGGAATGGTAGTTGTGTAGTGCTTATCACAGGGCTGAGGTAACCAGCCGGTTGAAAAGACTTGCACCAAGTGTGGAGTTCTCCCAAGTTACGGGGCTACAAGAGTTTATAATACGTATTTTTTTTAATTGTTATTCAGTAAAAAGCATTATTGCATTATTCAATAAAAAGCAAATTATTCTGCATTATTCTCGAAAGCACCCTTACTGAGTTGCACGCTGCGTGGAATTATCTCACTTTCAAATGTCAGAGATTTTAATAAACATTTAACATGGAAAACATTCCACTTCATCCATTTAATCATGCTCTGAAGATAGCACTCTGGAAAAAAAAAAAACACAAAAGAATAAGGGAAACCCAAATACTAGCGAAAAAATCTGGTGACATTTTGCCTATGGAGATTAGAGTATTTTTGATCGTAAGAAGTGATAGCTGAGTGGGTGCGATTCTGCTTCTCCTTCAGTTGCAGAGGGAAATACGTTTCTAATAGGCTCCTATAGAGCAGGCAGCGGCTGTGTGCCAAGGCCTGGCCTTAGAGCAGAGCTGGTGCTAGGACGGATGCATTGGGAAGGAGCCGACTGAAGGGGGCACCGGGTGTGCAAGCGGGTGACGAGGCTGCGGGGACATGGGGACACGGGCTCTGAGCGCTGCTCAGGACTCCCTTGGCTGACAAAACCCCCCGTTTTTTTTTGTAAGAAAAGAGCTCACGGGGAGAGAGGAGATTTTGGACCAGGATGATGATTGCAGCTACAGAGACAGCAATAGCAAAACGGAGGCTGCACTTTAGTGATAGAAAAGTCTGAGAAATTCGAGGAAAATGATGAGGAGTCAGGGAAGAGAGGAAATGCCATGCGAAACCCACACACTGGAACCAAGGAGCCCGTGTTTTGTCTTAGCCTCGTGCGTGATGTCACTGTAAGCCCTTGCTTGTGCTGCCAGACACCTCTGAAGGCCGTGGAGAAGCCCAGCACGCCCCTTTTCCCGCCTGACCCCAGTGCGAGAGATTACTTGCCCGGATCTGTTTTTACCCAAAGCCTTTCTAACCACAGAGGGTTTCTCCTTCACGGCGTGTGCCGCTGTACCCGATTCCCGCTTGCCGGTGCCTCCGCCGCGCGCTTCCAGGTTGCCCAAGCTGTGCTGCGTATTTCCACCGTGACAAAAGAAGCCGTTCATTTGAGTAACACTCCAAAACTCGTGCTGATATTCCCAGGCATGTAGGTGCTTGACAGATAATCATTCTCCTTGAGAGCCTCTTGGAAAGGATGCACTGAACGAAGATTATTCAGAGCAGGCTGCACGTGCACGGAGCGTCGGGTTTGAAAATCAGCAAGTAGAGGCATTTGGTAACATACATTTTGGATCTGCTGTAGTAATAAGACCCTGTGGATCAATTTTTGGAATTTCTACCCCCATTACACATCCCACAAATAATATGCTGATCCTGGATGTTAACATGTCAAACATAGCAGGGAATCAGTTTAGAGAAGTCCCTGTAGAGAGGGCAGCGATATTACCAGCATCTGTTGTATGTTCAGAAGCATTACACTGGCTTTTCCTCTTCGGGGTTATTACTATGAATGACCGCTGCATGCAAAAAAGCCAAAAGCCACTGGAAATAAAGTAGGAAACATTAAAGGGAAAGTGTAGAGCTCTGAGAAATTCTTTCAAAGTTTTTGTATTTACACAGAAACTTTCATCAGGAACCTCCAATTTTCTTTACAGCTAGGCTCCAGAACTACAGGCAGAATACAGTGTATTCTGTAGATGGCATCACCAGCCTCTGGGCTGTAACCTCCTTCTTCTTCAGAAGCATTGCAGGAACTCAAGCCTTGAGCTTCACTTTGCTAGGATCTTCACACATCCAAAACAGGCCCCCAAGAACTTAAAATCTAAGAAAGAGCTAAAAATCCAGCAGTGATGCAGGAGCAGCAATGAATTATTCTAGCATATTACAATCCCAAACCAACATAGTTGCGATCAAGTATTACCTTTTGGCCTAAGAAAGGGCCCATCTGTGTGTCATCTTACATTGTTTGTCCTCTACGTATGTGCTACAGTGTGGGACAGCAGTTCATTAATTTTAAGCTTTGATTCTAGCAGTAACTATAGCTGGAGCTCCTAGTGATACAGATAGCAACAAATAGCCTTCCAGGTAGTGGAATATTATACCTGATGAAGAACTTTGCACAGAAGGGAAAGGATTTTGCAAATGTCCTTGCTGGGATGAGGGGCAGTTTTAGAACCCTCTACACAGTAACCTGTAGGATAGGTAAGTTCTTCTGCAGGACACACACAAAAAAAGAAAGAAGAAACCAAGACTTCAGAGTCTTGGTTTCTCTAAGGCCTTTGCATATAATCAAACATTGTGTAGTGAATTGCATTTATATTTCCATTGGAGATTTACCTACCATGTTTTGATATTTTATGTTGGGTTACTTTACCTTTGCTTTATTCTTCCCAAAAAGAGATGGATTTTTTTTTGGTCACAGTATATTCCTTGTAACTTTCTCTAATCTCATGGATGAATGCCAAAGAATATATGCACATTAAATGCTCTGCTTGGGAAAAGTATTAAATCTGAGATGATGAAGCATCTCCCAGCTGGGCCTATGAGTAGCCCTGCAGCAGCTTCTTACCAGGAGCTTTATCAAGGGAATAGAATAGGTATGTTGGCTATCCTGCCATTTCAAATTGCCAGAGACAGTGCAGTACTTTCACACAGAGCCACCGAAACCCACATGCAAGTAATGGGTAGCGTGCTGGTTGAAAGCTTAGGTCGAAACCAATGGCACTGCCTGCTTTCTAGGAATGGCTGCTCTCCATTGCTGTGAATTCTGGCCAGTCACCTTGGGAAAAGCACTTAAAGTTACAGAGCAGACCAGAAGCCTATTTAGACAAATAAATTATAAATAAAAATAAAAAAAGCCTATAATGAGTTCACCCATCTTTCAACCACCTTAGGTAACGATGAGCAGAAAGAGGCTTGCAATTATTGAAAGCTCGAGTGCGCCCATCCTTCACATATTGCATGGACTGTAGTGAAACTCTGGGTTTGTCCCATTCATTTGTGTCAGCATTTTGTCACTCATTAATGCTATAATAGGAAAAGATGCCATCTCTTTGAGTCTCTTCTTCCATGTTTGAGATGAAACGTGATTTGCTGAGGACTCTATATAACTTGTAGGAATGGGTGGACAGGGCAAGAAATGAACCTTTGGCAAGAGAAGAGTGTGCTGTTGTTTTTATACTATCGTTTTCATTTAGCTCTGCTGTTCTTTGGCGAGACACAGGCATAGCTGGAATGACTTGTCTCGGTATGTAAAACATTAATCTCTGTTCACATATTGCTGTTCCAGGGATATTTGTTACACAAAGCCATCTTTAAAAACACAAGCATCATGAACGGCAGCATTATTCTGAAACCTGTTTAAGGAAAGCAAATTGATTTGCTGGAACTCATACCGAATCATTAGCATGATCAAAAGTCAGAGGAGGCTTTTTGGTGACACTGCAAATGCATCTGGCAGATGTGAGAGCTTACACAAAGGTGCTGCACGAAACATCATTACAAATAAAGCACTTCTTAAGCGGCTGAGACTGTCAATTGCCCTAATGTCAAGCAAAGTTAGCAGACTTGCACCAATTAGGGCTAATAATAACGTCCTCAGCTGGCATAAAGTTTTAATGAATGTTAGGGTAGGAGTGGCTAACAAGCACCCAGGGGCAGATCCTTCTCTTGCAAGGTACAGAACACAACGTGTATAAGCCGCTGGGTTAAACACACAGGGTGATGGCCAATGCCAACCCCATGGTTATTGTTTTATCCTCTCATGGAATTCCTGGGGAAGTGGTATGTGAAATCTAAGCAAGACGAAAGGCAACCCTGAAGAGAGACAAGCGTGGAGAGAAGCTGAGATGAGGGGAGTGTGAGAAAGAGGTTTTAAGCAACAGCCAGCTAGCAAAGCAAAATAAAAAATAGAGAAAACTGAGTGAGCCTGTGAAGAGTTCTCTGTTGGCCTCCTGTTTTCCCTGTTTCTATAGATTCTGCCTGGTCTATTTCAAACATAAAATTTTGTTTTAGTGTTTTAAGGCAGCTTTTGATCTTTAATCAAATCTGGCTCTGAAAGAGCTTACTGCAAGACTGACTGTGCAACTGTAGAGTTTTGCCATTGAGGTGCTAAGCAACAGTGTTCAGAGAGCATCCCTCTGACCACAAGTGCTGTGCAAAAGCCACTCTCCAAATTTCAAAATACCACATAATTCTATCCATGTCAGATGTCAAAGCAGCAGACAGGAACTCCAGAGTGTGACACACATTAAGAGCCTCTACTCTTCTTTTTTTCCTCTTTTTAGTGTGAACTGTAATCACAGCTGTTTGTTTTAGGAAGAGCAAAAAATAATCTGCTGCTCTCAGCACTGCAGCTCATTGAATTTCCTCTCACGCACGTGCGTTCGCATACAGCAGCCTGACAAAGCAGAGCTAGCAGTGGGTATTTATTAAACAAAAAGATAAGAACAATTGAACTGATCTCAGTGTTTAAATAGCCCCTAGCATTTTTATGACTATAAATCTTGTAAAACAAAGCTGAAAAAAAATTAATAGGCCTCAAGTCAGCTATTTACACTGGTGCTCAGCTGGTATTTCCTGACTACAAGGTCAAAGGCTCTGTGGTTTAGGAGAAGGGAGTAAGAACTTGCAGGAGTGAGAAGGAGGCTCTGCATAGTTGCAAGGTAAAAAGAATACAGGAAAACATTACTGGGAAAACTTCATCTGAATTAACTATTCATGACTTCCTTGTTAATAAATACAGAACACTGCTCCTTCTGTTTTCATTTCCTTATCATTTTTTTTTTGCTGTTATATTTGCACTGCTCTTGTCTATAGTTAGGTCCCAGTGCTTCAATGAAATCCAGAGCGTGGTTTAGGCTCAGACCTTTGCCTTTTAAGCATCACATATAAAGCAGGTCTACCTGCTTTGGCAGGTGCAAAAGGTTGCTTTTGTTCCCATTTGAAACCAGGTTTATTTTAGTACGGCTTATATATGTTAACAGTAGTTTTGAACAGGTTGTCCTGGTTTAGCATAAAGTAAAATAACTCTGTACCTCTCAAATTAAAATTGTTGTAAGGGTTTTAAAGGAAAATTGTTGAAGGGTTGTAAGCTAAGTTTCCTTCTGGCCTGTAGGACGTTGATTATAAAATGTTAAGGAAAGAGCTGGGTCTGTTTAGTTTGTACAGCTAGTCCTTATATACTGGATATCAGATAAACCAGAACAATCAGAAAAAATGAAACTGTAGAAAGATTGTTTAGAGGTACATTCACATGAACAAGTGGTACGGCAAGAAACCTGAATGAGTAGCAATGATGACTTTTTTCCCTATCGCTTCTAGTGCTGCAGCCACATTGAGATGGAGGAATGACACAATTCCTTCGTGTGCCCCCAGCAAAGTGTTACGTACCCTGGAGAAGCAGCCAGACCATGATGAAAATGCAGAAAAGAGCAGCATTTATCTCACTCAAATAGTGCATTTTGGCCAAAGATCATCTACATATGTTTTGAAACAGCAATTGTGAGAATATCCTATGGAAAATGAAGCCAGCAGCATGCCCGCTGCAGCACGCTCGCCCACACTGTGAGGGCTCTGTGAAGGAAAGTATCGTATCACACCCACATCAAATGATTTTTTTTTCAGAGCGTCCAAATTTGAGGTCCTTTTTAGGAGACAAAGAGATTATCCAGGGCAAAGAATTGGCCAACAAAGTTCTGAGCAGCATTGCTGCTAAAAGGGGATTTTTGCCTTTGAAAGATGAAGTGAGAGAAGTATAACTGGAGCTGGAAGATGAAAGCATCTTCCCTGCTTTACTGATGAAAGGGAGATATTGCTTAAGAAGTTTTCTAGAGAGGAAGGAGGGTATTAGAAGAAGTAAATATTTCTTTACAAAAAAAAAAAAAGAAATCCAAAACATGGCTGTGCTTCAATGCAGAGATCAAAAACAGACCTGCCATTTAGAGAATGATGGAGCAGTCCATGCAGGAGGGAAACACAGGCACTTGGTGCTTTGAGCAGAGTCCTGTGGGCTCCTGTTAGTGTTTGCATGTTGCTAGTGGTACTCACTAGCATTACTTAATGGAGGAAGAGGCAAAGTTTTACAAATTTCTTTGTAAAGCCCTGACCTGGGCTTCTGTGCAAATATCAAGGAATGGAAAGAAGGGGTTTTTCATGCTCTGTGTGACGGCCATTTAAGTCACCCTGGTATCAAGAGAGAAGATACTGGATGAAACCCAAGTGATTTAATATTTCTACCATTATGTACATTGAAAATCACGACTAAGGAAATGCACAAAATCTTTCCTGTTCTCATAGGTAACACATAGTCCATCTGGATTTGGGGCAGGGACTTCACTCTCATTTGTCAGAATTTTTTACAGAAAGTCCTTACAGTTTAAGGTGTGGGTTTGCTTTTTATTCTTAGCGGAACAACTTAGCCCCAAGTAATAAATTGTCAGCAGGTTCCTTGCGGTCCTTATTTGTCATATACTATCAATGGAAAATAATCCCCCCTCCCCAATCATTGCCAAAAAGGAATTCCTTTCGAGAAAGGAATTGAACTTCAGAACTCTATAGCTTGCAATCATTGGGTCACCACAGAGCCATGGGGCAGCAGGGATCCCCCAGCAGGGATCTCGAAGCTGCACCTACACCGCGACACATTCCAGCTCTCTGTCACCTCTTCCTGATGTAGCCCATGTCCCAGAGGGAGGCAAAAGCTCTCATGGTGCATGTGGGCACTTGATAGGACTCTGAAATCACCCTAAAATACAAATGGATCCTTGCCTAGCACAATAGCCAGCAAATGCTTAGCCTCCCTGTTCTGAGGTATCTGAAGGACAGCAGAAAGGAAATAAAATCAAGCAGACGTGGATGTTAGGTCCTGTTCCAATTGCTGCTCTTGTAACTGAAAGTCACTGCAGTATTTGCCTTCACGTGGCTTTTTAGAAAAACATCTGTTCTCGGTAATTATGGCTCACTTTGGCCCGCTGATTTCTTGGAGATATTTTTGCAATAAAGTTGTCATGCAGAAAGATTTAGAGGAGAGATTTCTGGCTTTATGGACGATTCCCAAAAAGCACTGAGTGAAGTGCTGCCATTGCTGAAGGATGCCACGCACAAAACGACTGCAGGGAGTCTCAAAGGGGAGGTGACGTTTGCAACAAGTCTGGGGCATTTCCCGCTGAAGAGAACCTGAGTGCAGCAGTTTGGTACCACGGCAGTACTTGCCTCAGTTATCCTTAAACTCCCCGGGTGGCTCAACTGCTTCCAGGTCTCAAGGGCTGAGAAGCTAATCATCTTAATGATTAAGATGAGCATCCCCAGGCACTGTGGTCCATGGCAGCAGATGAAGAAGTGCCCAAAGAAGACTACAAGGGCTCCCTGGTGGTCTAGTGGTTAGGATTTGGCGCTCTCACAGCCGCGGCCTGGGTTCGATCCCCGGTCAGGGAAAAGGTTTTCGAGCAGGAGAGGTGCCTGAGGGCAGCAAGAAAGCTGGTGTTGCTGCAGTCATCAAAACGGGCAAGGGCCCAGGCAACTGCAGGGCTCATCACCTCTGTGTGTAGAAAGGTGATGGAGCAGCTCATCCTGGATGTCATCTCTAAGCATGCGGAGAACTAGTTGACATGCATTTCCCGAGGGAAAATCATGCTTAACCAACTGGGATTGTAGATGGTGGTGGGGGAGCAGTAGATGCTAACCTAAGCAAGGCTTTTGATACTGCCTCCCATAGTCAAGCTGAGGAAAGGTGGATTAGATGAGTGCACAAGCAAGGAGGGTAGAAAGTGCCTGGACGGCAGAGCTCGGAGGGCTGTGATCAGTGGCGTAGAGTCTCGGTGAAGGCCTGTAGCTAGTGGTGTCCCCCAAGGGTAGTAATGGGTCCAGTCCTGTTCACCTTACTTATCAATGACTTGGATGAAGGGACAGAGTGCCCCTCAGCAAGTCTGATGATGAGGCAGAACTGGGAGGAGTAGCTGATACCCCAGAGGGCTGTGCTGCCATCCAGAGCGACCTGGGCAGGCCCGAGAGTTGAGCAGAGAGGAACTCGTGAGGTTCAACAAGGGCAAGCGTAGGGTCCTGCACCCAGGAAGGAATAACCCCAGGCCACCAGGACAGGCAGGGGGTGACCTCCTGGAAAGCAGCTCCGCAGAGGACCTGAGTAGACAACAAGTTGACCATCAGCCAGCAATGTGCTCTTGTGGCCGAGAAGCCCAATGGTAGCATGGAGAGTATTAGGAAGGACCTCCCCTGCAGGTCCAGGGGAGGTGAGGCCACGTCTGGAGCACTGTGTCCAATGCTGGACTCCCCAGTGCAAGAGAGACATGGAACTACTGAATAGGGTCCAGCACAGCATCTCTGCTATATGGAACCTCTGCTATATGGAGCATCTGTGCTATAAGAAGAGGCTGAGACACCTGGGCCTGTTTAGCCTGGAAGAGAGCAGGCTGGGACCAGGGGGAGCAGGGGACAGGGGTGTCTTATTACAGATATCTTAAGGGAGGATATCAAGAGGGCTGAGTCAGACTGTCTTCAGTGGTGGCCAGCAATAGGTCAAGAGGTAATGGGCACAAATACAAGCCTAGGAAATTTCACCTGAATTTGAGGAAATCTTCAACCTGAGTGACAGAGCCCTGGAACAAGTTGCCCAGACAGGTTATGGAGTCTCCTCTTCCGGAGATATTAAAAACCTGCCTGGACATGATCCTGTGGAATGTACTGTAGGTGACCCTGCTTATACAGGGGAAGCTCAACTAAATGATCTCCAAAGGTCCCTTCCAATCTTAATTATTCTGTGGTAAGCATACACAGCAATAATAGGATACCGTGTAGTTGCTCTGTTGGCATGAGACAGGGCTTGTCTAAACGAGTGAAGAGAAAAAGAGGAGGGTGAATAGAAGCAGCTCTTTCCCACTCTCCGCAGTCCTGGCACATCCATGCATAGTTATCTGAAAGTGCTAACAGCCACCTCCCCCACTTCTCTACAGCCATTAATACTCAACAAATTACCTGCTAAATAAATTCTGCTGAATGATGAAGGGACTTACTAAAGCATAGCAGAGCTTCGCTCCCAGTCCTTTCAGCACTGTCTAGTCTGGTGCTACTGTAGCTTGGCTGTCTGCGCTGGCACTACTGTGACTCTAACTTAGGGATAGAGTTATCCCTACTTAGGAACTTGGGTACTTAGCAACATGGGCAATGGTTGTTCCCTCCACGAGGGCACGCAGAAAGCAGCCATGAGTCGTTGTGTCTCCTGTCCCTCAGGTGCTATGGGCTGTGAGCTGTGTTCAACCTCACTTTGGAAGGATCTGGGTCAGGCCTTTGTTGATGGCTAATCAGGAAACAGCCCTGAATTTGCCCTTTCTCTTCCCAATTAAATACTATTGCTCAATTTACTTTATTCCCCATATACAGCAGAAGTGAGACCATGTAACTATTACTGCCTTTTAAAAGTGCTCTCTGGCTTCTTTCACTTAATGTTAGTGGTTTCATTTTTTACGCCATGTAAGTGGTACTTAATGCAAGGTTTCCCGTTAAGGTTGAATTAATTCTAGACAGAAGAATCAGTGCCAGGCTAAAGCAATGCAGACAGCTTGACCAATTCATTTAAAAAGCAAATGATTAGAGTACAATAGCTATATGAAAAAAAGCACTGGCAGAGCAGAGGTGAAAAATAGGTTGTACATTTGAGAGCAATCCCAGTAGTCAAGTGGATCAGTAGATTCTCATTTTCACCTATTTAAGGCACAGTCAGGTGCCTTGTCTGACTTGTCAGTGTGGAACCTAGGGGAAAAAGTCTTTCCATCTGAGTCTTACATGTTAAGGGACGTATATTCCTAATTCGACTCAAGAGAATTCTGCAGTGCTATATGTGACTTCCAGGAAAGTAGGTTAAATGGCACAAAGATCCATGCATCAGCTGGGCTTTCTTTCCAACATGGCTGTGATGTGTCCTGTGTCATTACTCAAGAGGAAGAAGAGCATAGGATCTCTGGCCTCAGGCGGTTCATCACTTCGTGGTCTACCTCCAGGCACCATTCCTTGTTTTCAGCAAGGGCCCACACAAGACCTAAGTGTGGAGTATTGACATTCTTTCTTCCCTTTCTCCCAGTTAGTTCCCTACTTTGCAAACAGCTGCACTTTCACAAGAGAGCAATGTAAGCAGAAACGGTCTGAGGTTTCTCAGGGTCATGCTTGTAGGATAAATGTTCTGCATTGGAGCAAGAGGGGAAGGAGGACAACTGGTACCCCCAGTAGGATCCTTATGTCTTTTGCAATGAGAAGGAGACTCCTGCAAAGGGTGATTCAGAGCACTTTAGTTAGCCTGCTGCTCTCACTTGCTTCTACTCCTACACTGAGCATCAAAATAACACGTGAAGAATAAGCATCTGGTTTCAACACCTTCAAGATACTCTATCAGCTCCTGCTTCACCAGACAATACCCCTCCTTCCCCCATCAAAAAAAGGTTTAGCTTCATACCTACAATAATTTGTGCCTAAGAACCATGGTCTCTACAGCTGTGATCTGACCCTCATTTACTAACTCAATGTGAGAGACAGCAATTTTTCACCAGGGTTTTTCCCTGATGCTTTTTGCATGCAGCTAAACACACAGCAGTATATACTCTCCTAGTCAACAGCCAGTTCTGTTCTTACAAAGCTCTTCATGGCACTACCAGCTCCTGACAGGTATCACATGCACTGAGACCGCAGCATAAAGAAATCTGTTCACTTCTCTGCCTTTAGGACCAGAGGAAGAGTTTTACCCCAGTTGTACTGAGAACCAGAATGATCTTTTACAGAACCATGGAATCACAGAATGGTTGAGGTTGGAAGGGACCCCCAGTGATCCAACCTTTCTGCTCAAGCAGGGACACCTAGAGCATGTGGCACAGGGTGGCATCCAGGTGCATTTTGAAGACCTCCAAAGAAGGAGGAATTTAGTTGGATTCTTAGGAATAAACTGAACCAAAGGCAAACAGACACAATTTTAGAAGGTTTTAAAGCAAAAGAAGCTAAAATTCTGGTTCCACTCCCACTTCCATCTTCAATCATGAGACTGACCGCACCTGCCCCAAGAACAGTCTCCACAATAACTAAAGGAAACCAGAACATTCTGCTGGTGATGCCCACTTGCACCTCCTCTCTCATAAAGCTGGTGGGAGTAAAGAGATGAGACTAACGCCCACAGCTTAGAAACCCAATGAAAAAATCTCACCTGAGTTACTTGCTCAGCTGCAGATAAAAAGCAAGCAGCACTGCCGCTTGGCTCTTTCTGTTTTGTTTCCCAGAGAATTTCAGCTCCAAGCGACGTGTGTATGTGAGCTCCCACCACGTTACTGATTCCAAGGCTTCTGGAGTGCTTGGCGTCCACCTGATACCCTGCCCGGTTGGTGTTTCTGATGTCTGGCTGTGCAAAGTCAATCAAGGAGCGCCGCTTCAGGCCCCTGGCGTGCTTTCCCTCTGAGGTCAGTGATTAGACACTGCTGCCTTTGTTTGCTCCCAGCTCTTTGCTCTGTTTCACAAAATTAAAGAAATTCCACCCTGTCAGTCGCGCTGTTGAGTAGCCAAAAGTATGGCAATTGCTTGAACTTAGAGGTGTTTTGGTGAATGCTTTCAAGAGCAATCCTGTTGTAAATTCCTTTTGGAAGAAGGGAACAAAGTGGCTCATGTGGAACCACACAGCTCCATGCAGCCTGCTACAAGGCAGTATGAGTATGACTAAATCAACTCACCATGCAAATTCAGCATGAGTCAAGTATTGATCACATTGCTATCCAGTCAACCATCTGACACGAGACAGAGTTTTTGCTGGCTGCAAGAGGACCCCCAAGCCCTTCTCCAGTCTGCTGTTACTTAATCAGCTTGTAATAACATTAAAAGAAGTCTGACCAGCAGAGTGAGTTTATAAAAATGCAAAGTGAGTTCACTTTACATCTCATGGCTATCACATTTTCGATCTGTCCCTGCAAAACCCACAGCCTGATTTACTACACTGTTGAACCACTGAAGACCATGACAGAGCAAGTCTGATAGATTCCACTAGGATTATTTAAGGTATTTTCAGAACATCTATCTGTCTTTCCTTCTTCCACCTCATTTTTCTCACTTCCACCCTATGCTCTATTAGCACAGAATATATTCACATCTCAGATGCTTAATTTAAGATGATGAGCTCTGAAATGACTGCAGCTACAGCATATGTTCCCTTATAGTACTGACAGTGGAAGTAACAATAACATGCTTTTGCACACATGGAAAACACAGTGACCATTTAAAGAACAAATACATGCAAAACAAGAACAGTATATGTTAAGAGTTAACAGAAATAGTCATTTGTTACTCAACAGGCAAGCAGAAATCACCATTACCTTGGAAATGACATTATGACTTTCTCATATGCAACTATCTTGGCTTAACATTAGGAGTTACCCCATGCCTCTTTTTATGACTTTGGTAGGAACGGAGGGAAACCCTGACCAAGTAAGATTGTGGAAGCACATTAAAGTTCTTTTCAGCCAACTCCAACTCCTGTTCCACTTGGCTTCAGTGCTGGCCTCAAGGTAAAATACTTGAGGTAGTAGGGCAAAATGGATGTAAGAATGAGGAAAAAAAAAATTGCAGAGAGTTATGAAGTTCTCATGGAAATGGAACAAACTGTCACCAACGATAGAAGCCAGCTTCATTTTACGATCTTTGTCTTCAAGCTGCCTCCATCCAGGAACTGGATATGTTTCCTACATCTGGTTAAAACAGTCATAAGGCACACAAAGCAGACCAGGGATACTTTTCCCCCACCCACCCTCCAAAAAAGCCATGATTTCTGGAAGTGGAAAATACATAGTATAGCTTTTTCCCCTTCTTCCTTTTCTGTTTTTGGTGTACATGGTGGAGACTTCCAAGTGAAGGGAACATCCACCTGCTTCTCTGGCAGTTCTCCTCCCTGGTGGGGTCCTCCTCAGAAGCTTTATCAGTAGCAGGTGGGAGACACATTGGTGCAAGGCTCAAGAGGTTGTTTTTGAGAGCAGTCTTGGAGCCTCATTTCCCAAAGAAAAGCCTAGCAGACTGCTGCATACACCTGAGAAGGAAAGAGCTCTTTCCTTACAAACCCAAACTGATGGCAGCAGTGGGAAACCATTGGTTCTTGAGTCTTGGCCAATTCCTGCTCCCTTGCTCCGGCTTCCTCACTTTGGCTTGGGTCATGATGCCAGGTATGAGCAGAAACACCAGCCTTCCTGCTGGGGCAGCCCTCCCAGGTGCTGCCCCTTCTTTTGCCAATGCTGCCCTGGCGATTACTCAGCTGTCATCTGTGCTTAAAGGGTCTTGAGAGAAGCTGGGCAAGAGCAGATCTGGGGCTGTCACTGGACTGGCTTCTCTGTAGCCACTGCAAAGTCTGGCTTGGCCTGGAAAGGAAGCAGACAGACACTCTCCTCTCCTGAAAGAGAGAGAGGCCTTTTGTGGGACAAAGCACAAGGCGACCCCCTGATTTGAGAGTAGCATTGGACACTGTTGAACACTGTTCCTCTCATCTGGTGAAAGCCATTCTGGAAAAAGCCTTCAGCCTGTGTTCTTCCTACGTTGTTGTCAGGTGGCATAAAATGGAGCAGAGCCGTAAAAGCTCATCTGAAAAGCAGACCTGCTGCTTTGGGTTTGGGCCAGTTGTTTTGGCAATGATAGGCGCTGTGCAAGCTGCGTTTGATGTTAGCTCTGTTGGCCAACATGATGGTGTGTCGCAGATGTGCTGAGTTGGCAGAAGCATCCACTGGCACTGTCTGATTCAGCTGGATTGCGCTACCTTGGACATGCTCGTGAACTTCTGGATTAGTTTTGCTGGTTATTTATGAGGAATAATAACAGCAGCTCCCAAAGGGCATGATTCATATGACTGTACCTAGACTGCACAAATGCCGTCCCAGCCACCTGGAAAATGGCAGGAGAGATCTAAATCTGTCCTTGCCTTTGTCTTTCCTTCCCTCCCTTCATGCCTAAAGATTTAAGGAGCTGAGGAGGATATTCATTCTCATAGTGTATAAAACATGTTGATCTAACACCACCAGCAAATTAAGGATAGTTTTGCTTTTTAAGCTAGGTATCTAAAACATAAAGCAGCTGCTACACATTACTGTATTGCCAGATTAATGGCATATAAACAGAAGCATGAAACCTATTAGCTCATGTGCTGAGATGTATTAAATTCAGCCATTCATCAGACAAATATTGTAGACCTTTCTCTGTACTACAGCCAGAAAAAAACTAAAATCATAGACTCCCTATTAATACCAAACTGTTAACCTTTCTCAAGCCTAATTGATAAACACCAGCAGAAGCCCAACATCCAACAAATGAATCCTCCAACAAGTCCCAGAGAATGACCGAACAGTTATTTCAAACTGTCTCAACAAATCACGAGAGCTATGTGGCAAGTTGTAAAGATAAAGTTCCTTCCAACCTACATTGAATATATATTTTTAAGATACATATACACAGATTCTTTTTGAGCTCAACATTTCATAGGGGCATCTTAAATCTTAAGGTGCAACTCAACAGTGTCTGCAAGGCATTACTTTCATGTTTGCACAACGTACCTGGTTTTCAGTGGAGTAAACACACATCCCACACTTATGTCTTAAAATAACAACACTGGGATTTATTGCACATGTCTCATATTTGCTGTGCATTCAAACATTACATTGAATTTCATTGGAGTTTTTTTTTAATTTAGTTGAGGCCTTTGGGCACATTTATAAAGCAATGAATATATCTTGCTAGATACGCCAGGCATGAGTTAAGTGCCTGAGCAGGTCTGAGCTTGTTTTGAAGGCTTCCTTGCCTTCAAATCAGCTACTTGTTGAGTCGAAGAGCTAAATGTAGCAATGAAGTGGAGATGTTGTCGGCCATCTCGGTAGTCAACCACCTCTCATAACTAAGATCCACAGTTACCTTTTTGCTTTACCACGTAGGAGAAGGGTCTCCATTTCAAGTCTAGGGAGACTTGAGGAAAGCCATCCAGAGAGGAGTCTCTGTGGCCTGATTTGTGGCAGACACAAGTGACAGGTTTTGAAGGGACGGACAGGATGCTAAATGAGCTATAGCTGCCAAGTGCTTGGTTGAAACAAATGATAGAGAGGAATAGTGTGTTGGAGGCTAGAGACAACCAAAATACAAATCAAGGCAGGAGTATCTGACTGGACAACCCACACAGTGTCTAGACCAGAGACTAAAGTAAGCCAAGGTGGTTCAGATTTGGTGAAGATCCGCTGAAGACCCTGGAGGAGACTGCTCAGTGGAGCTGAGCACTGATGGGTCACTCCATATCTCAGGAGATGGCCCTGCTATAGCAGCTGTAGCTGCACTGGGCAGCCTGCATGCTCTCTGCTTCTGTTGCCCCCCAGCCCCAGGCTTTTCCAGAAAAACTAACAACTACCACCTCCAGTTTCTGAATCTCCTCAGCCATGAGATGAGAGCCCAGAAAGGCAGAATTCTTCCAAAACACCTTGCACAGCTCACCAGCAGAGTGGCTGAGTATGTCACAGGAACTGAGCTCCAAGTAGATCCAAGGCATTAAGTTTGTCATGTTTCTTAGTTCCCCTCAACCCACAGCTGAAGTTTGGGCTAAGACAGATTTTCTTTCAGAAAACTCACCAGGTTACTTTGTAAAGCAAGAGCACAAAAGGCCTTTTATCCAGGCAGAGCTGCCTTCCCAGATGCAGCCTTGACTTCGGATACTCTTATTTGGAGCAATGGTGCAATCCAGTGGCCAGACTGCAGAGCAACACAGAAATATTGCACAAGCTCCAACCCACTGTTAAAACAAGAGCGCCCAAGAAGAGTTGCAGCTAAGTCCTGGTAAAATCTCAGAGCGTTGTCTCCCACCCGTGCCAAATACAGGTGGTGCTCATGCCAGGACCAAATCCGGTACCACAACAGTGGTTCCCATCAAAAAAAGCGGGATTGGAGGATGCATTAAGAAGAGTGTCCGACTTTGGCTAACTTTGTCAGTGGGAATCGCTTCATGACCTGTCCATCCTGAAGAGCTAATTTGCCAGCTTTCCTTCTGCATCTGCCAAGCGTTGCTCAGTGAGTGTTGTGCGTGGCAGGGAGGTCCCTTGGCCCACTGTAGCCATGCTGCTGTGAATGCCTACAGTAGGTGCGGAGGTCTTGCTGCAGGCAGTAGGAGTGCTCAGACATAGCACTGAGTCACTGCTGAACAGTCTCTTACGTGAGAAGGTGTGTCTCTCTCCTTTCCTGAAAAAAATATCTGCTTACTTACTCCTAAACTGTCACATCTTTTCAGCTCACAGACTGGAATAGATTTTAGGGATTTGGAGAGTGGTCATGGTTGTGGTAGTTGTTGCCTCCAGAGGATGCTTAGAAGTAAAACCTCAAATGCTGACTATCAGCACATGCTGGAATCATCTTTCTGTCTTTTTTAATGCAAATGACTGGACTGCTCTTATTTCTTATTTAGTGCAGAAATGCTGCCTGCTCATCAGGACCTTCATGACAAAACCCCTGGGTTCACATGCTAGGATGCTCCCTCAGTACTGAGACTACAGCCAGGCCACATGCTTGAAAATGGAGAAAGAGATGAGAACAGAACAGACTCAAAACAGCTTTGCTATCTGCTCTGTCTCATATAATTTCCCGTTTCATCACTGACCAAGCTGCTACAGCTCTTCCTAGAAGTCCAGCTTTCTACAAGTGGTTTTTCTTTTTGCCAGCCTAAAAGTCTAAAGGTAATTCCTGGAGAAGGAACCTTGCTGGATAGCAGTCAGTCTTGGGACCAAGATTTTTTTTCGTGTTTTTCTGTGGGATTTCTATGGCCTTGCCCCTGGTTCCTTGAGTGCGGAGTGATATCAAACCTATGTGAGACTGGCCTACACAGTTCTCTGTTGGGATGAAAGGATCCTGCAGGGCCACTTCTTTGGATCTTTCCACTAAAAAGTGTTCTGCAGTTCAGAATAACTAGGTTATAGCTGTGGATCAGATAAATCCACAGCTAAAAAGTGTTCTGCAATCCAGAATAACTAGGTTATAGCTGTGGATCGGATAAATCCATGTTCCTACCACCAGCCACTGACTCTGATGGGGTCAATCTTTATTGGCAATAGCAATTATAATGTTTTTTAGGTGGTGTCCCTCTCCTTCTTTGTCCATAGATTGCTGTTGTAGAGGCACCATATGCTCCCTGGTCTATTGTGTGGGTCCTTTCATAGAATCACAGAATCCTTAGGTTGGAAGGGACCTCTAGAGATCATCTAGTCCAACCCCCCTGCACATGCAGGGACACCCAGAGCACGGGGCACAGGGCTGCATCCAAGCGGGTTTGGAAGATCTCCAGAGAAGGAGACTCCACAACCTCCCTGGGCAGCCTGTGCCAGGGCTCTGGCACCCTCACAGTGAAGAAGTTCTCCCTTAAGTTCCTGTGGAACTTTTGGCGCTTCCATTTGTGGCTGTTTCCTCTAGTCCTATCACTGGCCACCACTGAAAAGAGGCCGCCCCCTCCTCCTCACTGCCTCCCTTGAGGTATTTACAGACACTGATCAGGTCCCCCCTCAGCCTTCTCTTCTCCAGGCTGAACAGGCCCAGCTCCCTCAGCCTTTGCTCATATGGCAGATGTTCCAGGCCTCTGATCCTCCTCATAGCCCTGTGCTGGACTCTCTCCAGCAGCTCCACATCGCTCTTGTCCTGGGGAGCCCCAAACTGGACAGTCTCCAGATGTGGCCTCCCCAGGGCTGTGTATAGGGGGACGATCCCCTCCCTCGACCTGCTGAGAGGAAGTCAAGTGCAATGCCTTCTGGTGTTTTTAAAGATGTTAGTCTAGTGGTGGAAAAGGAGGACTGGCTGATAGTTAGACTTCCCATGATCTTCTACATAGAATTGCTAAAAAAAATATCTATGAGGTCAGAGCTAAGATGTTGTCATGGATCAAGAACTGTCTAAGGAGCAGAAAGTAAAGAGGTTGCAGCGTTGACTTTCCTCAGCAGCAGATGAGCAGCAAGCCCTCATAAGTTACTTGAGGAGCTGCTGTGTTGCTTAATGTATTTACTCAGTGATGGAAAAGAGGGATTGAAGCATGAGGTAGAAATACTTGCTCTCTGGGGTTACTGAGTTTAACAAGTATAGAACATGATAGAATTTCAGAGAGATCTAAACTATTTAGAATAATAGGCCAGAAGCAGCTTGATGTTGGTAAGAACACATGGAAAAGAAAGAAAATGAAGTGCTGAAAGCTGAGAGTATTAGATCGGCTCCAGAGAGCTGATTTCCTTTGTAAATGTGTCTTTGTAAATGTGCCTCTGAGGAGGCTGTCGAGGAGGAAAGCTGAACAAGGTGCAAGGAGAGATGAAGAGTGGATCATAAATAAGAATGCATCAGCATGTATAGACCCAAATCAGAGATGCAGCTCCAGCAAGAATTCGACAGTAGCAAAGTTAAACAGAGTTTAAAAGTTTGGGCTGCATTGCTGATTTAAGCACACACCTTTCCTAATTCACCGCCTCTAGCTGCATGCACTTTATTCCGAAGCTTCAAGCAACAGACAATTTACAGGGCACTTGACAACTTAAAGAGGCAAGAAGACAGATGAAGACTACTATACCCATATTATGAAGAGGTAATTGCCATATAGCATTTTTCAGTGCCTTAAAGCTATGCAATAAGCCTGCTCAGGACATTGTACTGGGGAAGAGTTTGAAATTCCTACGCGTGAGAATACAGGCACAGGTCCTCCCTAGTGAAAACATAACCCAAATATCTAATTTCCCGAGAAAACTAACAAATCCTAAACATCTGGTTCTAGCCCAACCGCTGCTGGGGTTGCATGTACATCCATTTCCCTCTTCTCTCTGCTCAGCTCCCCAGCTTTGGGTTCTTCTCTCAGGTAGGCAATCCAGCTTGCTAATCCAACTAGGCACCACAAGGACCATTTGGGAAAGGACAGGCTACTCCCACTGTTTAATTACTAGCTGTATTAGCTGCCTGAAGAATATTAAGACACCCAGGTGATTGCAGCATTACAAGGGGCTCAAAGCTGAACCCTTCCTGCAAGTCTCCAAAACGTGGGTTCAGGTATGAGCAGCACTGCTGGGGTGAGAGTAACAGTGAGGGGGGTTTCTTCCTGTTGGGGAAAGGTGCAAAGAGGCCTCCAATTATAAAACAAAAATTTCATTCTCCTGGAGGATGTGGTGCTGAGGATTTATGACTTCTTAAAGGAGCTGCATACGTTGTTGGTGGCATCACCACCTCCAGTGGTATCTGAGGATTTTTCCCCCTCAAACTTTTGATTCTCGGGAAGAATTCTTAAGTGACAGCTCTGAAATGACACTGCAGAGCTCAGGGACACGAAGGAGATGAAAGACTAGGATGGAGAAAGTCTAACTAGCAACACAAGGTCTGTTTGTTCCACCACATCCTCATTCCGCCAAGTGCCGACCGAGCCCCTTGGCTTTTCCAGGTGGCAGCACATGGGGTTTTTTTGCACAGCAACATGTGTTGGCATTGCCACTTTCCCAGCTCCCTTGCCACTGTGTCATGCAGAGTAAGAAGTCACAAGTTTGCAGAGCCCATGCCCCTGAGGGCACATATTTTGGACCTGAATTTTAGCAAAAGGGCCAAGATGGTTGCTCTTCTTGCCCATATGTAAGCTCCCAAGCTCCAATAGCTCATGGTTCAGCCAGCAGCCTACGGGAGCTGCTGGTACCAGCAAGCACGTCTGTCTCAGTGACAGCAGCGACCAGAAAAGCTTGCCAGGAACCAACTGAAAAATGGGAAGACATTTCCTCCGTTTTCAAGCAAAACGGTCCCTGTTTGGGCAGTGTGATTCACAACCAGTTATTCTGCTAGTGCTGATTGTACTTTGGGGAGCTGCAGTATTTCTCTGCAGCTACTCACAGTGTTGGTGTCGCTGCTCCTTTTGCTTGCAGAGCTCACCCTGCAGCGCTGACGAGAGGAACAGTAAGTGCCAGCAGGTGCTCAGTATATCTCTCGGAGGGCTTGGAAACCCATCCCAAGCAGGGAAGGGCAGCAAACACCTTATCTAAGGGGTTGGGATGTGAAATGCCTCAGCTGATGGTAGCATGGAGAGGACGGGCTGACAGGGAATGCTCCTGCAGTCATAGCCACCACCTACATGTTTTGATATAAACTTGAAGCAGAGATAAAAGCCACTCAGTCACCACTGCAGGAGGGAATTTCTCTTCAACTTGAGGTTTTCAGACTCTTTTTAGCAGAACTGCTGGGTTTATATGTTTTCTCTAACTAATAAGCAGGCCTTAGATGCAGCTGGAGCTGGTCTTCTCAACCTGAGTTTGCTCCTTCTTCAGTAACTACCCTGAGAAAAGCCTTTGCAGAGCAGATAAAGCAGACTTCTATATCCAACACATTTGCTTGGGGAGAGTCAAACAGAGCTCAGTTAGCTCTGAACAACTGCCACAAATGGAATACCATTTTAGCATCATCAGGTTAACCTACTGCAACTCCAGGAAACCCAGATCCTTACCATTCCAGAGGGGATAAGTAAGAGCCTCTTCCTTCTGGCTCAGCAGCACTGCAGAACACACTCACCACCACCCAGAGGCAACAGATGACTCACAAGACACTTGCGCTCCATTCCCTTAAATACTCCCTCCACTCTGTCCCAGCTGGTAGTCACACCTTTTGGGGCTGGCCTTGCTCTTTTCCCCTTATCTCTCCCCTCCTGCCCCCAACGTTGTTCTGATGAATGGGCCTAAGTCTGTATATGTGTGCTGTTAACGTAAGCCAACCTATAGTCTTCCTGCTGCCAGGGTAAGCAAGGTTGCAAAATCCCTTTTTCTGACCTAAGAATTTGGGAAGCGCTCACATCCTGCTCAAGGATGTCCTGCTTTGCTAGGTTTGTGGCTGTTGAGGCATAGAAGAACTTCCTTATTCTTGGAGCTTTTAAACCTGACTTCAGTGCCTACCTGCAGGGGAGGGCTGGCAGTTGAACACAGCGGACACCAAGGAGCATGACAGGCACCTAACCCTGGCCTCCTCCTTGCAGTTCCTTCCTCCGTTGAGTCTCCCAAATCTCTGTATTAAGGGGAGCCTGCCCATCCATTAGGGACCCAAAAACTCCAGCAGAGAAGCAGGAAGGCACAAAGAGACTGAGCTAATGGTTTCCAGAAGACCAAGTAATGAGGCCAACAGAAACGAAGCATCAAAAGCCAAGCCTCGAGTCTGGAAATGCAATCCAAACTTGTGGCAGTCTGGTGAGTGTCAGTGCAGGCGCAGAGCTGAGCTGGCAGATCTTGCAGCACCTGTACCAAAGCCCGAGGTGTCGCCCGACCCGCTGGTGAGCAGTCCTGCCAAGCAGTCCCCTGCAGCAGGCAACTTGCTCTTCATTTCCTGCAGAATCCTCGGGTCAAACATAATAAAAATAATGTAATGTTGCCAGTTCCAGTCAGCAGCATGTGTATCAGTCCCCTGGAAAGCCACTGGCACGGATGCTCTAGCTTGTTACTGCTAGGCACAATCAAAGGGCTGAGAGTGTTCTGGATCAGAACAACTACAAGGCTCGCACTCCCCAACTATCAATACATAATTTACAGTATTCCTTTAAGAACATAAATATATTCCTTATTCCTACAGTATTCCTTTAAGAACATAATTATATAATGAGGATTTTGCCACGAAAACATTTTGCATGTTTTTATTTATTGAGGAAACGAGTAACTTGGCTTGTGCTGGACGCTCTCCACACAGCAGACACCGCAGGAGCTGACGGTGCACAGAATTCCTGGCAGTGCCATGTTAAGTACACCCAGGGCAATGCAACACGGTCCTAAGGGCCAGTTTGAAGACAATGCTCTCCCAGGCACAAGGCACTGGCTGGGAAACAGAACATTAAGACAAGAGCCTTTGCATGGCATCAGGTAGCACGTTTCTGTTTATTTGCCTTTCCCAAGGGCTCTAGTCATCACTGGGAGTGCATACAAGATGTACAGTAAAAGATTAAAAGACTTCTTTACCACTGTTTTCTGTGGCATGAAGGGCCACAAACTTTGCTTTTTGGTTTTTCTTTTTTTTTTTTTTTTTTTTAAGAATATGTTTCTGTGCTCTGCCTGAGATGTTACTGTCCAGAGAACAACCTGAACTTTTACAGGAATTTCTTGAAGTAGGTAAAAGTGATCACAGCTGTTTGGTAGGCTCTCTTACCGAGCAAACATTGCCAGGAGCACTAAGAGCAAGTTGCCAGACACCTTTCAGTTTGTGAATCTCCATGTTTAGAAAGACAGTAAGAAATGAGACCGCAGAGCAGGTGGGTACCGAGGTGCCGGGGGTTTTTCTCCCCTGTTCCCACCTCTTGTCACCTGTTCCGAGTGTGTATTTCAGTGCAGTGGTGGTGACCTGCACCTGAGGGGCTGGTCCCTAGGCATACACAGCTCACCCACAGTCTGACTGCTCGCATTAGTAACTTCCATGTAGAATATATTAAAACCCAAGCTCTGTCCCCTGACGTCACCTTCACATGATGCTCTGTCTGTTCACGTCCACGTTGTAGGCCGACGAATTGGAACAGCCTCGGCCAAAATCTATGAAAATACCTTCAGAATCGGAGTCGATGGACTCCAAAATCTGATCCACTATATTCTCAGGGCTGGAAGAAGGAACCGAAATCAAGGCAGGGTCCCTGTCCAGCTCAAAAGACCTATGTGGGTCATCCATAGGGTGAAACAGTCCTTTTTGTGGTGGCTCAGCTGCGTTGAGTTTGCTGGAACATTGCACTGAACCAGCGCCAGACCTTTCCTGGTCTCCTGAGAGCGAGTTCTTTGTGGCCGTCACGGAGCTCTTGGAACCACTGTCCATGATAGTGGTGAGATTGGAGTATCCCTGGAGCTCCAGGCAGGAGGTCATCTCGGAAACGGAGTGCCTCCGGATGCCCGTGCCGTTGGCAGCGATGGCCTCGCTCTCGTACTCGGCCACGGGCGTCAGCAGCGGGTTGTTGTAGCTCTTGGATCTCACCACGGGGTTCTTGGCCAGGATGTCACCTGACTTGGAGCGCCTGAAGTACCGCTTCTCTGGGAACAGACAAAGACACGGGTCACTATCTACTGCACGTGCCACTCCTATGGTATCACAAACTACAGGTGTGGACAAAGAAGAGGCAAGGGCCTAAGGACTTCAAGTCTTTCTTAAACCACAGAAATTTTTTAAAATACCTTGGCCTGGCTTTATCTACCCACGGGATTCACATTTTCTAGCCCCCTTTAGTGAATTAAAGGCCATTTTTAAACATGATATCTAAGATTCCCTTATATGATTTCAGCAGCTGCAGTAAAATACTACATACCGTATATCACTTGAGATGCAGTTGCAAATGAATTCGGAATGGGAAATTCTGCCCTTAATTATTTTTGTTTGTAAAGGTTATCACTAATTGCTAGTAGTTGAGCGGTGTCTGAAAGCTAACTTTGCACCAGGTCTAAGGGAATCGGGCTGTGTTTCACTTTACCCCTACTTGTGCTCTCAAAACCTCATTTCTTCCCATCAAACCAAAACTGTATTGTTACCAATCTCCATACGAAAGCAAGGAAGCAGCCACTCAACTCGGGAAAATCAGGCCCCTGCAAATCTAGGACACAAGGAGTAAAGCAGGCAGTTCTTACTAACCATTTTCAAAAAACTTAGATTTGAAGCACTGCTCAGAGGCCACGCAAGCAAAGAGCACCATGATCCTTGTGCAGCGTGAGCTGGGTTGCAGCAGTTTGGGGGAATAAACCTGCCCTCAGAAATTTTATTTTTCCTATGGAAATTTTATTAATGCTGCTTTTGGCCAAGTGGGTTCTTTCCAAACACTGAGCAGTAGAGGGCAGCAATTCAGCACGGAGATCCTCGGCGAGTACTTCAGCACTGCAATGTTCTCCTGGAGCTAGATCATCTCTTTCTAACTAGTGGGGAGATTTCACACTGCTAAGACTCATTTGTATTAGAAAATGTGGTGTGACTAATCTCCCTTTTGGAGTTTTCTGCCTGCTGCTGTCTCTTTGCCGTCTCCAAAAAGGGAATGAGGGACAGGCTGGAAGGTGACCGCAGTCACTGGATATAAACTGCCCACTTTAAATTATGATGCAGATGTCGGTATCTCCTCCAGCCCATACTGTTTCCTTCAGAAATACTCTTCTCTTCTAAAGTTGTACCAACCTGTTTACCTGGACAGAGATTAGTCATATGCTGCACAAAAGGAAAATAAAAACCTGCACTTCAAACTGCATTTTGCAGATTTGTTTTGCCTCAACACTGAAAACTGAGGGAGCCGAGTTCACTTTCAGACCTTGTCCTTGTTGATCTGGCATTCAGAGAAGCATTCCTGGTGCGACCGTGCCAGGAAAACTGCTTGCTCTGGCTTTTTGGTCACATCGAGGTTGGGCTGGAAGGGAAGGCCCTCCAGATGGAGAAGAAAGGGGGGCAGCAGTCCCACAAAAAATATTGCTTTAAATCCTACCACCAAATAGCTGGACAGAACTCGAGGCGTTCATTTAAAAGTAGCAGGGACTTTTGTGCTCAACTCCCTTGGAACCAACCAACCAACCTCACCATCTTCTGCAATCACAAGGAACATTTATTTTGTAGAAACCTATTTCACTGGAATTTTATTAGGCCTTAGGTACTTTTTTTTTTTTTCTTTTGGACCTGACATACAAAAGCCTGTACTCAGAAAACATCAATTTGGGAATATATTTAAATGCCTGTGGCCCTTTAATGGCAAGTGACAAACATAAAGTAGTAATTTTGAACCATTTTCCATAAATAACTGGCCTGGATTTGTTCACGTAAAACTGATTTGTTTCTTATAACTGGCCTGGATTTATTCACGTAAAACTGATTTGTTTCTTAAGTGCCTATTGCAACGCAACCATTTTTTTCCATTCAGCTTCAGGGGAAAATCAACTACCTTAATGACCATTCCTGGCAAGCAAACAGATGGAATTGCCTGCATAGAAAACGCACCATTTAACCCATTTGCTCCTCTGCTTTCTCCATTCAAGCAGGCTATCGCTGTATTTACATATAAGTCTTTGGGTACAATTTGCCACATTTCCCTTTCGATTTGCGCTGCTAGTGTCTCCCTTGCACTTACATCAGATCCAATTAATAAAGGGGCTTTTCAAAAGACCCCCATCCTAAGGCCTAATCTTGCCTTTGCAGGAGTCCCTGAACGCTTTGGTGCTCAGGATGTCACGGACAATAAACTGGAAGGGACTCAACAGTCACCTCGTCGGCCCCTCTGCCACGAGGCAGGACCGCGTGTACCCACCCTGCTCCTTATGGGTGCTTATGTGGCATGCATAGAGGCCTTCTAGTAATGGGTATTTTTCTCCAGGCTCCAGAAAGAGCTTATTCCAGTGTCTAACTGAGGTGGCCCTGGGAAGTTTCCCTTCCGTGGCATCGGAGCTGCCCTTGCCATGCGGGATCAACTCTGTTTTGCTTCTCTCAGCAGCACGGAGATTTCCTTTGGACCTTCCCCTCTGCAAAAAGCTTTTGCGTGTTTGCAGGCTCAGCACGCATTCTTCTCAGGGCCCCATTCCCACTCTCTTTACAGCTTTAAACCACTTGGCACCGTCTTTGTGCACTGAGGAACAGCGCTCTTCACTCCAGAAACAGGGCCAACCTTCTCATTCAAAGGTACAGTGGAAAAGTGAGATATACACCCTAGACTCATGGGTTTAAAATAAAAAGCAGTGCTACAATGATGTGCTTTGCTCTAAGGGCACATCCCCAACCTTGCCTTGGGAAGGAGCCTGGTCACGCTGGGACAGCAGACACGGTCTCCTCTTAGGTGGACCTTGTGTGGGGCAGCCTGTCAGGGAGGCGCTCCGTGCTCTGCCAGCAGAGCCACGATTGTTCTTACCCAAAATACAGGCGGCATGTGTGAAGGGTCCGTCGCTGGAATACAGGCCATACGTGCCCAAGTAAGGAGAAACGACTTTCTGGATCAGGGATTCCAGTTTCAAGTAATCTTCAGTAACTCCTTTCGACTCGTGAACCCCCTGAAAGAGAGAGGACACCCCGGGTGAACGCTGTCTCCTTGAGCCAAACTCTTCCTTTGCTCATGGGCATGGAGAGACAGCAAGTCTCTTCATCATGGCTGATTCCTCCTCCTGGAAAGCCAGATGAGATGAGATGTGGAGAGACCAGCTGGAGAGACCTCCCCCCCACCATGCAGGAACTCCATGAATGCTTGGAGAGGGTCAGTATCAGGTGTACAAAGCTGCATCCATGGGCAATGCAGGATTAACTCTGGAAAGATCAACTAAATACCTCCCTGGGCTTTTTTTGCTATCGTAAACCCGCACTGACCACGCAGAGGAAAGATGAAGCAGCTCTGGATGCTGCACCAGGGGCTGGTACCACGAGGTGTCACTGCCATCAAAGCAATGCCACCAGGATTAAGGAAAAGATAAAGCCAGGACTCTGAAATACCCCTTCCAAGATCTTTTCAACAAAATATACTTCTGTTGAAACACGAATTTGTAAGCATAAATATATATATTTACACTGAGGTGCTTTCACAGATCCTTGGCACTTGTTATCCAGGCAAAAATCACATTAAACCCACTCATGGTAAGATTCGAACATAGCAAAAGCTTTTGCTTTCAGCACTTCATTATCCCATTCCACCCAGGAGTGGTCTTAAAAGGCTGGGCACTTGCCAGGTAAGTGCTGTGACCTGGGGGTCTCTCTGCACTTACTGCTGCCTGGTCAGAGCCCTTTCTACTCATGTGAAGGATTCCCCTTGTTCCTCAAAGCACATCCACATGTCAATGCGGCTCTGTACAGATGTAGGATATATATTTTGATGTATCTTCTCGTAAAGTTAAGACCATAAATGTCAAATTCAGTGGGAATTCAGCAGATTTCAGATTGTCAAAAGCCCAATAAACACGCCAGAATCAAAGAAGCCAGAGAGACGCATGCGGTCACATGAGTAAAACTGCAACACTTCCTTCAATACGTGAAGGGATCCTGATGTCCAGGATGCATCTGTTGCTTGGTATGATTCCCCAAAAAGTGTCTACAAAAAAAAATATTGGCCTGAGTGTTTGAGAATATGAGTTTCTGAGTGGTGTGTTTTGCCTCTGGGCTGCGGTACTTGGCTGACGGACACGGGTGGCCACGTTCCTGCTCCTCCACTTGAGAGAAGTTTGTGCATGAAAAGTAATAAATCACGGCTAACTAAGCAGAAACAGGAGCTCCACCAGTGGAGTTAAAGAACGGATAACAATCTTTGGAAATGTGCTACGTCCTTTCAGGCTTCACAAATACAAATAGGAAAGTGAGGGCACAGGCAGTGAGTCTGAAAGCTTGGAAGACCGCGGTAGCTGCAGAATGAACCCATGCTATTCGATCAATTAAAAACTGATAAAAATAACCTAGAAATAACTCAGGAGGCTTGGTGAAGGTGCACCTATTATTTTAAACTAATTTCTGACATGTTCATAGAATCACAGAATCCTTAAGGTTAGAAGTGACCTCAGAGGTCATCTAGTCCAACCTTCCTGCACACGCAGGGTCACCTAGAGCACGGGACATAGGGCAGCATCCAGGTGGGTTTGGAAGATCTCCAGACAAGGAGACTCCACAGCCTCTCTGGGCAGCCTGTGCCAGGGCTCTGTCACCCTCACTGTCAAGAAGTGTTTCCTTAAGTTCCTGGGGAACTCTTGGTGCTGCAGTTTGTGGCTGTTTCCTCTTGTCCTGTCGCTGGCCACCACTGAAAAGAGGCCACCCCATCCTCCTCACTGCCTCCCTTGAGGTATCTATAGACACTGATCAGGTCCTCCCTCAGCCTCCTCTTCTCCAGGCTGAACAGGCCCAGCTCTCCCAGCCTTTAATCTCGCAGCCATCATGATCATATCAAATTCATAACCCATTCCCATTGGCAAAGACCGACATCTCAGGCCATCAGTTACCTCCAGACCCAGCTTCCTAGATATGATATACAGCACTAGCAGCAAAAGTACTTAGCATTGCTCATGCCCGGAATCTGGGACAAGGCTTTATTCCCTTCTCTGTGTTTAAGCGTTATTAATTCTTGTGAAGAAGCATAGCTAAGCTGAGGAGAATGAACACAGAGAATTACCAGTTGCCCGCAACACAACTCAAGTTCTTCTCTCTCTGTGTTATCCTCCGCCCTTCTTTTCACTCCAGCTTTTCTTAGCTGCTCCCATTCAAGCACAGAGACTACAAAATACCATTTTTTTACAGTGTAAAACCTCCTTCTGTGACCCTGGCCAGCCATTAGTTGGATCCCTCTGTCTGGCAGTCATTCACTTTCGAAACAAACTGAAAAGCCAGATATGGGTCTGAGGGGGCGAGGAGTTCAAGTGGGAAGGGGTGTGTATCAATATATACTCGTAATAAATGGGTATTTTAAAAAGCAAAGCATCCTTTCCCAAATCTTTAAGTAATTACGCTTAAACGCTGCATGAAAGTCAGTTTGTGATTTGCATCCATGCCAAAGCGGTTTCTGAGAAACTCATGGCAGGATTTAAAATGCACCAGTATAAAAAGGTTTATTTATTTTCTTGCTATTTTGGTAGCTCTTGGTTCTTCTTATACTTACTGCTTGATATCTTATTTGTTTGGCATGTCAAAATATAGCAGTAAAGCAAAAGTTGGATGGAGCAGGCTGGCTGCTTAGCTTACAGGAAGCCATGTCACCATCTGGAGGAAAAAAAGGACAACTTGGAGCAGCAGCAGTAAAACAGAGGCTTTACCCTTATCTTTTGCACAAAATATACTCTGCAGACATGCAAAAACTAACTCTAAAATATTACCGTGACCATCAATGAACCCAATTCCATTTTAGCAGGGCTTTCCTGCTTCCTTCAGAGTGTTAGATGTATCTATTAAGCGCCTTTCATAGGCTCTCCCTGACCCATTTATTTCCCAGCTGAAGGCCAAAATAGTTAATATCAAACAGCAGCAAGAGCCTTAGCATTTGTGGAAGAGTGTAGCTCTGGAGCAAGTCCTGATTTTGGTTACATTGTTCTGAAATGCAACAGTCACCTCATGATGTTTGGAAAGTTAATAACGTAATTTTTCTGGCGACAGGAGTCTGCCGTATCCCCAGCATCCTTCAAGGCACTGATAATGGTAACTGGAGTCCTGATGGGGTGAAATTCTTGTAAACAGAAAAGGTCGTAGTCAGCATCAAGAAAAGAGATAAATATTACAGAATATAACACAGCACCCAGGCTGCTTACTTCATTACCTCTGATTAAATCGTTTGGAGAAAGAGAACTGCATGTCGCAGTCTGAAAGCATTAAAAGGACCCAGTGCACCACTACTTTTGACATACAGACCCATAAACGTCCCCAGAAGGGTCATACGGCACTGAAGATTGCAGGTTATTGACTTAGGTGTTGGATGTTACTGCCCTCCCAACTAGAAGGTAACTGCGCAATTCCTACCATGACATTAAGGTGCATTGTTCCAGAGAAACATCCCTTGTGCTCGGGAGCAAAACTCATGAGTCGGAACGTGTCGTCCCATCACCCTGGGTGCACTGTCCTGCATCCACCCTGGCTGGGGTCTTAAAGGAACGACCTTTTTAAATAACTTCATATGAAATCAAAAGGGAAAGAACGGGTGGCAGTTTCTCCTTTTGGCCCTGCTAATAAGCAGGCACATTCAGAAGAACAGCAAGGGCGCCAGGGAAGCCCACGGGCTCCTTTTAAAATTTATAGCAATTCTCCAAGCCTCACGGCGCTCCTAAAACGGCCACTGAAGAATCCTTCCTAAATGTAACCTGAAAACCTGCCTCATTTACATTTACAGATGACACATTTACATTGCACAGATTTGCAAATGTACAGGTTACATTTACACGCTCTGCCCCTGCTAGGGGGGCATCTAGGTACACGTTGTGTCTTCATCACAATAACCGAAATCCTTTCCTTTTCGCTTACAAGCCTGCTTAAAAGCACTGCCAGAATGCAAGCACTATGGAAATACATCAGTCCTCAGCGAACATCCTAATGACCACAGACACCACCGCGTCATCTTCAGCCCATCAGGGAGGTGTTCGGGCTGTCTCAGGAATTAATCATCCACTTCCCACCTCATGCTGACCACTTAGGCTCCTGTAACAAAACCCAGACATGAAGCAATCTGCAAAAAAAGAAAAGAAAGACACAGCCCTGACAGGCTGCTTAGGCTGCTGCTAGTCTGGTATGTCTCTAATATTAGAGAGCCAGACTGGAATAGGACACAGAGGTTTGGGCTTCCAGCGTTCCCGTAAGCAGATGCAGAAGATCTTGTGGGAAAGGCCTGGCTTGTGAAAGCTGCAACGGGTCGGAAAGGCAGGAGGTTCAGTGCCACGTGCTGCTTAGGCCTCTCACCCTACAGATCTTGCCGTGCATCACCCTCCTGATGGCAGAAAAGAGAACCGAGCGTATAAATCACAGTTCCTGGAGAGAAAAAGGCTGGAGCGAAAGCCTCGACGTCCTCTGGGAATCAGGCACATGGGAAGAGGACGTCTCACTCAGGCAAGCTGCTAGAAATAAACTGGCTGTTCCTTTTGCTACCTGCTTCTCTTGGGTGTTTTCCGTTGATGCTTCGCGTTACTCCCCTGCAGCTGGATCTCCACCTGGACACAGCTCTTGTGTATTTGATTTCTTTTGTTTTAACTCTTCATCTCCCTCCACTTCTCCCCTTTGCCACCTGCTCTGCCCCGATACCTCACATCGGTCCTGAGCTCCGGGAGTCTCTTCTAGGCCTCACGCGAACCCCAGGCCGTCCTGTGAGCTCTTCTGCTGAGCTCATCTTCCACATTGCTCTTCACCGAAGGCTGCTTCACTTCAGGACAACTGGAAGTTGCCTCAGGCAACTCATTTGTGTCTGAAATACTTAGTCCTCACTCATTTTTGTGTGTCTAAAAAAATCATAAGCCACTATTAAACACCAAGCTACTGCTGACTGCTCAACAATAAACTCCTGTTTTTTCTCAGTATTCATGAAAAGGTCACAGGCCCTTTAAAGTTTTCCATTCTGACTTGTAACATCCACCACTAGTAAGATCCAGAAAGGTCTTCTCAGCCAGATGCCTTTCACTTCCCTTGTAACCACTGAATAATAAAAGCCACCCACATAATAAGCTGTACTTGCACCTCTAAAAAAGGAGACCGGGTCTGCTGGGACATCCTTGGTCTAGGTCTGCTGGGTCCCCATCTGGCCTCCCACCCACGCCTGCTGACATGGTCCTGCCTGGGTGCTGCATGAAAGGAACGTCACTGCAGGAAGATGCTCATGGGGTCAGACACGTCCTGGGCTCGAGGGGTGCCCTGTCTTAACCACAACACAGAAGGGCTGAGAAATGCTACTGGTCTTTTTGCTAAAGGCAGCAGATTCCTCAGAGGAAGGACAAATGCTTTAAGAAATGCACTTCTTCCCTTAACTGCTGGCAGAGCATGGGCCAGTACGACTGACAGAGCCACACACTCAGTGCTGCTGCTCTGGCCAGCACCGGATATTAACAGTTGCTCAACCACCCACAGGAAAACCTGAAACTAAAAGTCACAGGACCCACCACAATGCAGACACCCCATGTATCTATAGTGAAATGCCTGATATTTGGACACCGCTGCGGGCAGAGGCTTGGCACGGGTGCACAGACACTGGTGACCACAGGAACAGCAAGGTCTGCCCTGCAGTTGAGCCCAGGAGATGGCCTTGCTTGCAGGGGCCAGGCTGCACGGTGCCCTCGCAGGCCAAGATTAACCAGTATCTTGCACAGAGTCAGGTCTCACCTTGCAAAACCTGAGCGGCCGAGCAGCAACCCCGCTGTGGCACAGGGAATTGGCAGGAGGAAGAAATGGAGACCCAGGGGCCGCTGGTTCTCCCTGCTGGTGTCAGCTGTGCTGGAGCAAGGGCTCCTTCCTTGCTGCGCAACAGGTTGCATTCTGCATGGGCATCTGCATCCCAACTATGCACATATTTAATATCCCGCAGCTTTTCCACCTTAGATGTGTTACAGCATCACTGAATCACTACTGATCACTGCAGCACAGCAAGGCTCCCACACAACATCAGGATATTCCGAGTGCATGAGGACACTGGGCCCCTCGTTGGCATTTGCCCATGTGGGAAGCCCGTCTGCAAGACCAAGCCCTTGGTTTTATATAGCTTGAGCTTTCTCCATTGCATTTTTGGGGCAGCATCTGGCCTTTGTTTATGCACGGGGTTATTGGATTGAGAACTGATTCTTCTCAGCCTTTGCCATCTTCCTAGCAAGGAAAATACAGCGTATAAAACCAGCTGCAGAGAATCAGGCCAAAAGTTCAGAGAATTCAACATTTTGTCACTAATGCTGATAGTAGGAGAAGGGCATAAAAAAAAAAAAAAAACGAAATAGGGCATACACAGTGTGGGATTTCTTCTAAAATACTGTGACTGCTTCTGACAGCAGCAATGCAAAAACTTGCTGCGTGACAGTCTGCAATAGCCCTTAAGCACAAACAATCTGTGCTAGAAATGGTTTCACTGCAGGGGTGTAGATGGCCAGTAACTGACAGCATTACTAGTTTCCAGAATTTAACCACAGAGATGGAGGGGGACAAAAACAACCAGATTACTAGTTTCTAGAGATAAAAATAATAATAAAAAAAAAAAAAAACCAGCTTACCTCCTGAATTCCCATGAACAGGAAAGAGGATGGATTTAAGGACTTTCCTTCTGCAGTTGCATCTTTGCTACCTAAGAGTTGAGCAAGTGCAATGCTGACCTCGCTCATCCTGCAGAGAAGGATGGGGCTGCTGGCTGTAATCTCCAGCTTAACTCCTAAGGTGCTGGGTTTAAGGGTGATGGAGGCACCTTTCGGGATGTGGGAAGAGGTTGAAGTGAAGAGTTTCCTCTCTGAGGAAAACCCCACAGCCCAGTGGGGGTTTCCTAGTGATCCACGGGGGCCGTGCTCAGCAAGCCTCCCAGAAAGCTGCTTGCTCCTCTGCTTGCAGGCAGCTACACGGAGTAGCAGGCAGCCTGGGGATGGGTTTACTCCATGATCCAGAAGGGCTTTTCCAACCAAAATGATTCTGTGATTCTCTGTCTGGTATATAGAGCAAATGTGTAGAGCACATAGAGCACACAGAGTACACAGAGCAAACTTACAGGGCAGGTAATTACTGTTATTGAATAGCAGGATTCAGTTCTTATGACAATTACTGTTGTAAGAACAACCCCAGTTGTGTTAATGAAGCCGCTGAAGGCCATTCCCATACGTGCTACGTGTCCATTTTTTGTGTATGTTAAAGATTTATGCAGCCAGACATTTCATGGCTGTATCCCTATGAGCCCCTGGCAGTGTTGCCTCCCATCACCTTAGCCTAAACCCAGCGTGTTGGCAAAGCCTAGAATATATGAAGGGTTAAACCACGCCTGGTCTCATCTCTAGCCATCTCCTTTCTCACCCCAGCAGCACTCAAAGCGGGGAAGAGGTGAGGAGTTTGCATGGCAGCACTGACAGAGGCCAGCACTTCCATCCCCACGACTGCCTCGGAAATAAAGATTTTGTCACAGCCACTTTCCTCTTCAGCAAGTGCCAAGTCACGTCAGCGTCAGCGGGAGAAGCAGCTCTGTCTCCCTCTTCCTTTCACTGGTGACACTGAGACGGAGACAAAAGATAAGGAAGACAAAACACCCAGACCCGGCTGGCAGGAGGTTGGTGAGAGTTTCTCAGAATGGCTCGGCTGCAGAAAGAGAGCAAGAGGGTTTTCCTCCTCAGACAGGATCAAACACTAGGGCAAGAAAAGCCTTCCTCTTACCTGCAGGAATCCAGTATATGATTTTTCTTTAAGCTATGGGTTATATACATCGGGTTGCAAAAGACAAGGCAGAAGACAAAGATGGAAGATAAGGAAAAGATATGAAATGATTAGATGGAAGGAAGTTATTTGGAGATTTGAATGTGCTAGTCGAGCTCCTGCCGAAGCTCAACAGCCAGACAGCTAGTAAAGACACAGTAGTGGGTCTTTCACAACCAAGAAATTCACGTTTTAGGTCATCAATAAACATTCATCCTTCAGGATCCTCCCTGCAGCTTCATCCTCCATGAGGAACTGAGCCAGCCGGAGCAAACCCACATGTAGTGGGAATCCATGCAGCAGGAATGGACAACCTGAGCTGCCTCTGTTGAAGGCAAGGTCCCACTACTGACATGGAAAGAACTTTTTCCAAGCTGACTCATCCTTGATTTAATTTAGTTATCTACACAGCCGCCTCCACAGAGCAAAACTTCTGCTTGTTTTCAATTCAAATGTGAAGAACATTGTTGAATATACAATCATATTTGAGAACTTTTGAGAAAGAACTATGAGCCTAATTCCTCCTCTAGTTTCAACAGAGCTGCACTAGCTTCATCCTGCCTGAACATCTGTCCTGGTGTGACTCAGACATGTCAGAAATGGAAATATCCCACAGTTTCTCAAAGGCTTCCTTCTCTTCAGCTAAACAATAAAACCATGATAAAGGCTCATGAATGATACAGGAAGATGATACAGGAGGAACGAGGCGTTTGTCTTTTCCTTGGAGTCCAACAGGATACCTGCAATACCGGCACAAAGATCACATTACCCTTAGCCTTAAAAGACACTTGGGTAACTAAAACCACCAATGTATTTACTTGCCATAAAATCACACTCACGAGGAGATGACGACCTAAGTAGGGACGGTAATCTGAATGCTGCCTGGTCACATGATTAACTGGTTGCCTTTTAATTGCTGTTAATTATCGGGTAGGGGCAAGTTAATGAATTTCACGGTACGCGTAGCGTATCACTCTGTCATGTAGTTGTTTCTGCAGCTACAAGAGAGCAAAGGGTAAGGACGTGAAATTGCCAGCAAGCACCTATTAACCTCGTCCACTCAACGGGCGGTGATGACTCTGAGAGGCGCATTCAGTCCATTCATGGCTTGTCCTGGCCTTTTATTTCGGCAGAAATTCCTTGCAGCTGTCCTGGAGAGTAGGCAACCTTGGAGGAGGAACAAGGACCAACTCCTCCAGGTGCTCAGAAATCCCATTTGTGCCATGCAGGAGGGGTTGCTTCTCCCTTTGTGCTCATCCGTGCTGCCTCCAAGCCCCATCCCATCCTCGTTCAACTAGGGCAAAGAGGATGCTGAAGTGGGGGTAACAGCAGCAAAACAGGACCAGGGGAGCTGGGGGACAGGCCTAGGTGCATTTTGCTCATCTCTCACCACACTTTTGCTTCTCAATGCCTCTTCTGGGGAAAAGCCACAGAACAGGAGACATTATATGGAAAAATCTCCCTCCAGTAATGTTCTGTAGTATGGTTAGGAGAAAGAAACCCAAATCCAAAAACCTGGGAGAAAAATACATCATTCTTGATGGAAAGAGCGAGCTGCTAGAGTCACTTCTAAGCCCTTTCTACAGAAAACCATCCACAGTGTGGGGACACCTCTAGTGGGCAGAGAGAGCTGGAGGGGCCTTGGTCAGTGCCTGCACCACGGCAGTGCTGGGCCTTGACCCAGCTCGGGGACATAACCCAAGGCAGGAGAGGGGACACTGAGACCAGAGAGAGCTGCCCATGAGCACCAGCTTCCTGCCACCCTCTGCATGACCACTGAGCTTGCAGCTCCTCCAGGGTTTCTCCTGGCTGGCCAGAGAGAGAGCAAAATGGTTTGGAAGGAGCACTGAAGGACTGGAGAAGGTGAAGGTGCCTCTTGCATCTCCTGGTGGGAGCTGCTCTGCTTGCCCACTGCCCACCCGGGAAGGTCGGGTTTGTCAGGCCAGGGACACTCAGGAAAAAAGCAATAATATTCACTCCGTTGAGAGCAGAAAGCCGATTAGATAAATTGTGCTTAGGCCTCTGGTTCAGAATTAGAGCTAATTTAAACTTGCTTCTCTTCTTAGTCCTTTAATTCTGCAGATGAATGTCCACATAGGGCTTTAATGAGGCTTAATTAATCTTCTTTGAAAGGTAGCTTGGATTAACTTTCTCACTGAGGTTCCCTCAGGAGAGCCTCGGCGCATTAAAGCACTGCGCCCCAAAGGACCTGCGGGCAGTGGGAACATCTCCTCCTCAGAGGTTTTCAAGGCTCCACTTTTCTATGCTATCTTTATGCCAGTTTTAGTCTAGGGGCCAAAATGGGTCCACAAAGGATGTCTGTGGAGACTAATGCAATTAGTTAGAAACCTCCTCCTCCTTCCCCGGTGTAACTGTAAACTCTGTAGAGACACTGTAATTCACACGAACACCGGCTTGATTTATCTACCTCTTCTTTATTCTCGCCAGTTAAGGTTCTCTCCCATCTATAAGGTTTTGTACAGGTTCTAACAGCCCAGGTTTGTCAATGGAAGCAAATTTCAGGGCTGAGGGCATGTTAGGACAATTTGGTTGAGCCCGGGTTGTACATGCACCTAGCTGACATCAGCTGGAACAACTCAGGGGCTGCAGTTAGGAGCAGGGTCCACAACTGGGTGAATTAACGGCAAAAACGCCCCTTACCAGCAACCCTGCTTGCTGCCCGCTCTCTGCACCTCCAGAAAACAAGCGTTGGGGCTTGAAATAAGGACACATGGACCAGAGCTAAGAGCATTAAGGAGCGGGGGAGAAGCCTGTGTTTTCCCCCCTTGGCTATAACCAAGGAGGGTCTATATTCCCGGGCACAGGAAGCAGCAGCAGAGCCACAGGGTGTGTGGAGACCTCGCTGCTTCCTCCCCATCGCACGGGGGATCCTGCTGCCGTCGCGGCTTTGAAGCCCCCGGCTGGTTCTCAGCACATCCCGACCTGCCTGAGCTCATCCCAAGGTCCACGTGAAGCAATTCCAGCATTTTCTTCGTAATTCCATGCTGAAATGATTCTCGGCACCAGGAAACCGGCACAATAATAGAAAGCATACGAAGGAAAGCAAAAGCAAAAAGGAAAAATACTCCTCACTAGGAAAAAAAGAGGTCACGTTTTTCTTTCAAGAGGATCTTTTCCTTCAAAAAATGAATGCTCTGCCTTGTTAAAAGTCACAGCCATACAAACTCATGGTAGGGTAACAAACCTATGTGAATTTATGCAAGCTGCTCTTACTGATAGAGACAACCAGTAAGAGAGAGATATAGGTATTGCTTAGAAGCAACAATCTTCTTTTATACCCAGAATATTCTGAAATTAAATCTCAAAGCCCAGATTCTCAGTTTTGGGTATATCAGTACAAACTAATATAGGAAACCTCACTACACTTCAGGCACCAGCCTGGCTGTAAGATACCTTACATGACTCCTGATTTAATGCACCCAGCACAGGAAAAGCATCTATGTGCAAGGAAAGAGGAAAATATATTCTTCCACAATCCAGGGTAAACTCTGCTTTTGCATATGGTGACTTATATTTATATAGAGAGTATGATACAGTTATTTTTAGGTTTCCAATTCTGCACATTTTACCAAACTAGGGATTAAAATGGTAAAAACAAGAGGAAAAGCACCCAGAAACCTCACGCACACCCCACTTGGCCCAACCCTCGCTCCCGGTCCAAAAGCCTTCACAAGGCTACCTCAGAAAAGCAAGAGCCCAGCATGAAACCCTTTGGCCACAGCAAACTGGCCTCACTTGCCGTGCTTCCCAGTGCGACGTGGAAAATCTGCTTCCCTGCAGCGAGAGCCCCGCGGTCTCCCGACAGCACAGGGCGTTTTGTTTGGAACCATCAAGCTGCTCTTTGCACTTGCTTGCGGCTCCTGCGAGGAGCTTTCCCGCCCCTTTCAAGTGTGAGGAGCCACACAGGCAGGTAGGGACATCGAGAGAGAACAAACAGGGCCCACCGGGCAGTTCTGCGCATTTTGTCTTTTTTTGTCTCCCTTTACAAAGAGAGACAACAGGCAAGGGAGCTCTGGCGAAGCTCAGAGAAGCCGAAAAGGAAACCACAGGTTTTATTTTTCTCTTTGGAGCTGGGGTTTAGTGAGGCCTCATCCCTCAGCATGACAGAGACGGTGCTTTGCTTTTCTCTGCTTCTCTACTACCTCGGGTTGCCCGGAGAGATTCTGTGAACTGCAACAATCCTGCTGTCAACCAAGAGATGTAGATAAACACTCTGTTATTCTCCTGTCCTGACTTTCTCAGACCTCAGGAAAGATACCTGGAGATAAGATGTTCCCGTCTCAGTGGTAAAGGGCTTCTTTCACAATATGTGATTTGAGAAATTAGTCACATTTTGTTTACCTTCTTGTGGTAGTTTTGCTCTCTTTGGTTCACAGAACACAAGGGAGAAAACTCCTTTCTAATCTCTAATTTTGCTTATCCCTCTTTCTCCTGCTTCCTAATTCCAGCCCAAGAGAAAGGTCACCGAGGAGAGACTGTTGACACTACAGAACATATACGTGAGCTCCTGCATATATTTTGGCGCTGAAAAGCAGTTTTAGTTCTTCTTCTTTTACCTGTCTCATTCACAACCTTGCTCTTTAAGGCCCTGCAAGGCATACGAGCGTTTCGGAGGCATCCTGAGCATCCTATACTGTCTATGAGCAACCATGTAGGATAAACATTTCAGGCAGGTGGCAACAGAAAGCTTGAGCTTTCTGGTTAACCTCCCTTTAAGTGCAAAGAGATATTGCTCTTTCCATCCACCCTGGGGCAGTAGCCCACCTGGTCACAACCAGACCAGGTTATATCCCTGGATATATCCAGGTTACCAGGATATATCAACAACCAGGATCACAACGAGGACCAGGTTATATCCCGAAGTGAATGTACTGGACTGGAGAAGCTGAGTGCACTAATTAACCGGAGGATTAATTTCCATTCCTTTAAGTGGAGGGTACCTTAGCTACACAGTTAGCCACTACAATAGCTGTAATAGCTTTGTTGCAGAAATGCAAGTTCTTCTTTCCTTCAAAGAGGAAGTACAGAGAGAAGACAGGAGTTTTCTCTGCCTGTTTTACCTTTGATGTCTTCAACACAAGGAAACGGAGGAATCTGGCTCTGTGGGCAAACCATGAGGCACGTCAGGTTGGTGACCCCTTCTGTCCCAGCTGTATCACCACGTCCTGGGCAAGGGTCTTAAATACCTGGTACGGACCCTTCCAGCAAGCAGTGTACAGAGGAGAGGATGAAAGAGCTGATGCAAAGAAGGAAAAACTATCACCCAGACAACTAAGTCTGGGCATCAACTTCATTCCAGGCTCCATTTTATTCTGGAGCTCTTTAGCAGTGGCTCTTTTATTCTCCTTGTGGGGCCTCTGGCACAGGGCAGCCCCCTGAGCAAGCAACACACGAGTAACATGCACTGGCTCTGTGCTGTGACACAAGGCAATGAAATTATACTGGAATTTTCCTGAAACCAATTCAACTGCCCATCCTCAGGCAAAATGTGCTTGGCTGGATCAGCACCTACCTCCTGAATAAAGTTCAAGGATTGTTACAGCTTCTGTCTCCTCTTTCTCCTTATAAGTTCCCTTCTCCTCCGTAAGAAAAGCATCTTCTCTCGATAAACTGACAGAGATCTACCTCTACACCAGGACAAGCCAATATATGATTATACCACTTGTATCCTGCATTAGTTACAAAACCCATCGCTTCTTTAATCCAGCCTAACAGGACAGACTGGTGCACGCCAGTATGTGACCTTCAGCTGAAGTTACAGCTGCTGCCTGGAACCAGATGACCTGCACTGGAGTGATGCAACCGCCGCCTGCAGCCGTCCAGGACCGAAGCACGGCTGGCTTGGCATCAGGAGCAACACTTCCTCAGGGTCAACATGACTAGACTCACCTTCAGGTCTCAGGAAGCCGCTGCAGTGTCACTGAGCTCGCTATGGAAGAGATATCCACGGTTGATGGAAACACGGTTAGACAGTGCCCACACCAAGACCTCTTCTCTCAGTGTAGGAAACCCACACGCACAAGGTCACCACGCGTTTCTGGACAGCTGAGTTGCTCTCTCAGCTCCAGTCCTATTCACACACTAGCTTAATCCCAAGGAAATTCCATTATTACGCCACAAATGTATAATTTTTGCCTTTGCTTAGCCTGACATTTAAATTTGGGAGACAGACTTAGCTATGAAATCAAGTTAATTGACTAACACTACTAAGCATGTAACTGGCTCGTTCCCAGCCCATTTCCTGACCCTTTACTGTAACTTCCATTAGCTTTTAAGCCTCAAGCTTGGCAGAGCTATTGCCAAGAGAGGACGTTCCTCACCAGGTTCCCCACCATACAGCTGCAGCTAACACATGCAGAAATGAACACCCAAGGTCAAGCTGCCTCCCACTTTATTATTATTATTCCATCAGCAGCCTTGCAATGAGACTGGATTTGTCTTTACCCTCTAATTTGGCATCTACCTTATTAACACATCCAGTTGCTGGAGAAAGCAGATTTGCCATGAAATCGCTTGCTGTAGGAACTGATCCTGGCAAGTGGCTCCACGTCAGCTCCTATGAATTTCCTAAATCAAGAGGCTACCTAATTCACCAGAAGCAGGATCCTAATCACAGCTAGTGCGGATTCTTTTGAAAAGAAAGTTTAAACAAGCCAAGAAAACTCCACCCTCAGAAAACTAGGGAGATCTGTCAGCAGTGATGCTTCTGAAGCCTGATTTCAAAAAGCAAATTACCAAAGTCTCCAAGAAGGGATGAGGTCTGATAGGCCACCTTCCTGCGATTAAGGTATTCCTGATGGTGCTCTGTAATGTGGAATCTCTGGTGTCTATTAGCACAGTTTCGTTCACAGCTCAATTATGTGAATTCTTTGATGTCTCATTATGCAGCTAAGCCCATGCTCTATTTTCTCCCGGAGGCTCCTCTGCTCTCTCCAGACACTAATTTCCATGAAGCTCATAGAACTTAATATCTCGGAGATAGCTGTCGCTGCGCCACAATCAGCCAAGTTTCAAGAAGCATTTGGGCAGAGGGAGGTTAGGGAGAGGCAGATAAGGGGGCAAGCAGGCAGTGCTATTGCCTAAGTATCTTTTCAGAGAGATCTAGCTTAAACACACCATTATACACCCCAACATATGTGCACTGTGATAGCAAGGCTGAACTATCCGTTCTTGATCCAGCGGAGATAATCTTATTCCTCGCTCCATTTTCATCACTGGCCTTCAGATTATCCCATCTTCTAAAACTAATCCAGATGCAGCACCACTTTGCGTGACGAGGATAAGCAAAGTGACTTCAAGTGTGAGAAGCTATATTCTTTTATTTGCTCTGAATCTGTTTGTTTGTAGTAAGAATAGCAATAAAAAGATGACCACTCAGGAAACTCCCAGCTTTCCTCACGCCTTAAGAATTCCAGTCCTGGCTCTCTCCCTCTGCTTCATCCCTCGTCTCCTCATCACACACTCATGCTTCTCTTTAATTAAGAAAATATTTTCTTAAATGTGCTTTTATTCCTGCATTTCCTCTTTTTGCTTCTTGTTAAACAGTCTAATACTGAAAGAAAATATCAGCATCTGATCTTGTACCTTTTTATGTCTACATTTTTGATGCAATTTGGTCATAGTGGCTGAAAATATGGTTATTTCTTAACAAAATTAAAATTAAAATTTCTTCACTGTGAGGGTGACAGAGCCCCGAAACAGGCTGCCCAGAGTGCTTGTGGAGTCTCCTTCACTGGAGATCTTCCAAACCCACTTGGACGCAGCCTAAGCTCTAGGATATGTTCTAGGTGACCCTGCGTGTGCAGGGGGTTGGACTAGGTGATCTCTAGAGGTCCGTTTCAACCTTAAGCATTCTATGATTCTGTGATTCTATGATTATGATACAACCACAAATTGCATATTCACGTTGTTGCCTACATCAGCTGTGAATCTTTGTGCTCCAAATCACCAGTGGTGCAACACACAACTTTTAATGGAAGTCATGGTAGTACCACAAAGATTGGCCTTCTTGCAAAACTCACTATTTTGCAGTCTGCAGTTGCAAAAATAGTCTTTATTCTCAAATCCCCTTGATCTTAAGGCACGTTTTCTAGGAGTCTAGATCCTTTTTCTAGATATGATGGAGACAACATTTAATTGCATGGGATGGCTGGTGTTCTGGGGAGAAGTTTTCAATAGAGACTCAATAACAGAAGCTACTTTAGAAGATTTGAGCAATGCAGTTGGGAAAGACAGATAAAGAAAATCACCTGAGGAAAAATAACAAATTTACCTGGAGTATTAACAGCATCTGGATAATAGAAGGTGGAACTCTGGCTCTGGAACGTGATAGTGCATCATCCAACTTAATATTGAGGGTAATGATATTCCTAAAGTGCAGAAGAGCCAGCTGCCGAACAGAGGGTTCCTTCCCCTTGGAAAGAGAGACACAACAAAATGGATTATGAACTGCGCAAAAAAGAGTGTCAAAATTCCGAGGTGAAATTCTTTCCTCTCCTCCTAAAGGATTACCAGAATGGCACACATGAGTGCAAAGCAGAGGCAATATGATAAAGGACACAAAACAACCCATAAACACTCACCATGAATTTGTTCTATTTGACAATACTGACTGCTACAGACAAAGACCAAGTGTGTATTTGCCAAGAAAAACTCATCTCAGCTATGAAGACAGTGGGGGCTTGAAGAAGAATCTTACATGAGTGCAGAATATGCGAGAACATTTTGTATTTCAAAAGCAGTAAAATGAACAGAAAATTAAAAAAAAAAAAAAACTTTTTAAAAAAAAATATATATATTTTTAAAATCCATTATTTTAAGCACTGGCCGAGCATTTGCTCTTTAGATTGTGTTAGGAATCGTAGCTGCAGTCTGCCTAGAATCCTCCTTCCTCCCAGAGTTTGGGAAATTTCAGCATAAGGCAAGAAGAGAGGTGAAGTTTCCAATGCATCTTCAAAGACATCTTTTTGCAATGTAAGAATCACTTCTCACTGGAAGAAGTCTCCTCTGAAGAATATGAGGCTAGTTCTCTGCTGGTGGAGATTAACACCGCTTGCCTTACGTCTGCTGAGGAGGCGTCAAACCATTCCAGTTGCTGTGATTAGGATTTATTCCTTGGATATATGTGGCTGTAGTTGCACACTCTTGCCCGCATTTCTGAGTGCTGCCAGTCAAATATTTACCTTTCTGGAAGTCCTGGCATCCACCTAATGTTGACTTCTCTTCATTTAGAATAAAGTCCTCTGACACTCCCACCACTTCTTTTCTCTTAGAGTAATTATATATAATGAAGAGGGTCCCAAATCTGCTTAAAGCAGTAGTGAATGGTATTTCCAAGAGCGTATAAGCACAAACTGTGCCTAGAACATAAGGCACCCAGATCCATTTGAAATTACATAGGACTTGGTGCTTACTCCCTCTAGGCTCCCTTGAAAATTCAGGCTATTAATTCCACTTAAAAGATGAGGAGTCTCGTGTGGCTGCATTATTTTCAAAGGCTCAGAAACATGGCAGTGAAAAAGAGGTATTTGGTGCAATTTCCAAAACCTTCTAAGGGAATTCTAATTCAGGTAAGTGTCTTTGAAATCATGCTGAGAGCCTACCTACATTATCAGGTAGACTTGAATTTAGATTAGGTGGCACTTATAAAAAATCCAGCCTGGGGTTCTAATAGGTTTTCAGTCAACGGGCTATCCAGTCTCTACATGTCTTCTGTTTTAGAATCATTTTTTTTTCTAAAGCTACAACTCTGCCACAGAATTAAGATTGCATGTTTGCAGTTAATTGCAGATGGAAACAGGATTGGTAACAACCGGACAAACAAATTAGGCATAAGTTCACTCGGAAAAATGCAAAAATGTTTACAAAGTTTCCCCAAATATGCTCAAGTCAACACAGCTGCACTTATTTCACTGTGTGCATATTTCAGTGTATCGTTCATATCCTCCTTATTCTTTCAGCTTGAGCCCTTTGACATAAGGACCATCTATCCTCCCCGCACACTCCTCCTATTTCCAAAATTCCCCTTCATCTTCTTTAGCCAAGCACTTTCAAGCCAGGTTGCCTTAATTAACTTCTTTCCATAACATGACTATGCAGAACAGCAGCCCTGGGAAGCTGGCCCGGGCAGAGGCAGGTAAAGATTGCATCAATCTGTGGATGAACCAGAAAAGCTGCTTCCTCCCGTTTTTCAAGATTCTATAGTAACAGAGTAAATTTTCACCTGCACAGGATAGAAAATAGCCTGAAGCATGGGCAGGACATCACTGAAGAAAAAATCCCAGGTTTCAGCTAATGTATCCAGTAGTTTCTGCCCTGCAAAAACATAGAACAAACTGGTGATCAGTTTGGGTTATAATCAGCTAACTGCAAAGACTAAGAAACACAGGAAATGATGCAAATCTGCTAGTTGTTCACAACGATGAATCATTCACCAGATACTTTTAGTAGTAGGGCATTTGTATTCCTTTTGGGATATCAGATCATTCAGTACTTGTGTCTTTTAGAGGCAAATGTGGGAGCTGCAGATCTTTGGGAGAGGAATTTGGGCCAAGGAGCTGAATGTGGCCGTCCCACCCACACTCCCCCAGCTGGCCTGGGTGCCTTGGGCACCCTGATTTGTGCCCCCATGCACCTAACCTGGCTGTGGATGGGGAAATTTCCACTCCGCCTCCCCCAGCTGCTATTACGGAGATAAACACACGAGGCATTCCGATAAGGCAGTATAGCTTATCAGGGAGCAAATTCATTATCCATGAGTCAAGATCAGCACAGTATCAGAAACAAATATTAACCTTCATATTTGTATTATGCTGTTACTTAAGGCCCCTGCCAGGGAGCAGTTTTCCTAGTTTTGCACGTAAACCTTCAGAAGCAGACTTTGCAAGACAGCATCTACAAACAAAGTGAGTTGAGCACCAAGCTTTTATTACAGGGTACTTGATCTTGCTGCATTTTTTACCTGTATGAAAAACAGCACCAGCTTTGGCATGTTCTGCAGCTCTTGAATCACTCTTGAGGGCACGGCTTTAAATGCTTTCAGAGATAAACCTGAATCACCAAGCTACACTGCAGCTGCTGGCTTGTCACCTACTTCAAGACTGTTGCCTTCTGCATCATCAGGCTGCGATCCTCTCATATATTCATATACAGGACTAAAAAATATGCTGTAAGCTTCTTTTCTTTTTTATTTGTCTTAAATTAGTTCTAGTGAAACACAACAGGACACCGTGTTCAAAATTTCCTAGCAGTAGTAATAGCAGTAATAATAATAAATACTGTTGCATTTATGGTCAATGTGCTAAAAGTGTTTCAAAGATAGAAATCCTGCTCACAAGAAGGACTTTAGCTAGTCTAAAGCTTGAGGGCAGAATTTAAAAGAGTTAAATACATCAGTTAATGTAACACATAAAGTTAAAGGGAAACCGAGCCCTTTAACACATTTGGCTCCAAAAGTGGGTGCTGAACACTTAGAATTTGGGTCCTTCTGAAATTTTTCTCTAAGAACTGCATGAAGTCAAATTGCCCTGTTGGGATAAATACGCCTTTACTGTAGCACATTCCTCTCATCCTGTGGGCAGTTTGTTTTGTAAAGCGATGGATTTCTGTGCAGCAGCTCAGAAAGGCTGCACAGTTAACTGCTTTTTCCCAGGCAGGCCTATTGCTGTGGGCTGTGCAAAAATCCCCAGAGTTTGTAGATGATCAGCATCTTTCACACAGAGGAATGTGACTTCTGGGTCTGGTCAAGAATAGGTTTGTTTTACTGTCAGGCAAAGATGCCTACACTTACCATAAGTAAGTATGGCATTCAAGGAAGCTGGGGACATCTAAATGCTCATTTAATTGAAGCACAAGTAGAGCACCAGGAGGGGGACTCCTGCTTGGAGAGGAATTCCCAGGATTTCCACGTTCCCAACTTTACTGCAGTATTTTGGAGGTCCAAGTCATGGGGCCACCAAGCCCAGGAGGAACCCTGCAGTGGTGGCACCATTGCAGGCAGCAAGCTCTGCCTCCAGCCTGATGGACCCACATCCATCAACCACGTTATGAGAAGCCTCAATTTCAATCCCCAATTAGCTATCCTTCTAAAACGTTCCAGTTTTGGGGAGTTGACACTTGCAAGCAAGAAAGCACTTGGAAAATACGTGTGTAATTTAATCATCACATCCCTAGCATTTCTGACCACATTTTAAGGGGAGGCCAGAAGAGGATACACTGAATTCAAAACCAAAATAAACTTCAACAGCTTGCTGAAACTTTATTTTGTGCTAAACATGCTCCTATATTTGAGAGTGGCCTGACATTTCAGTTTGTCTTGTCAGCTTTGATTTCAAATATCAGAGGTAGTATTTTGATATCCAAGCTGGTAAAAATAGAAGAAAAGAGGATAGGAATGTAGTGGTTTTCTGGAGTTAATTTGTCAATATGACACTTAAAGACAACTTCCTTTGTGATCTGTGAAGCAGCTGTGAAGGCCTTGCAGTCCTTGCAGCTCCGCTCCCCTTGTGCTCTCCAAGCTGTTATTTTATATAATTGAGGAACTCTGTGTTCAGCTTAGAAGCGTTTGAGTACTTGCAATGTGAAATGGGGGCTCTTTTTTGCTGTGTTCAGGGCTATTTTCTTTTCATGAGAAAACGTGGGTCCCACAGCATCGTCTTGATCCAATCAGCTGTACTGACAGTAAGGAAAGGTCACATTTAAGATTTACAGATAGCTGTAACTAAGGGGAATGGTTGTCTCCAGGCTAGTGCTAAAACAGTACATTTAGACTAAGCAGAATTATAACTGTGGCCCTAGAAGCTAAAGGAAAGCTACATTTCTTCAGAATCGTCGCAGATTCCCTAAAGATCCTCAAATAATTTACCCATACAATAATCTTATAAAATATTCAGACATCCTTTGGCTCACTGACAACATATAACTGCATCTAGGATGAAATAGTATATTTAATAGCACATCTAAACACTGTGCAGTCGCAGAGGACATGAAATGAGGGGGGCTGCAGCGCTGCAAGGGACTCCAGCAGAAAGTATTTGCCCACATTAAATTTCTACTGATGCTTTAACACATTTGGGCAATACTTTCTTCCTGTGTTTAGATAGTCTCACTCAAAAAGTGAACCTGACAGTGTCTTTTCCAGCACTGGCACTAACAAGCAGGGGAATGAGGGCATCAACAAGAAGATATTGAGTGACAAGCGATAACTCTGTCAGTCTGGACTAATTCTAATGAACACACTTCTCTAGATTTTCCCAGATTCAAGTAAAAAAGCAGAAAGTGATTAATACTCTCAACTTCGACCCCTGGATTATTTCTTTTTTAATTTGGACTTTGCCACTTGGAATATAAAAGCAATCTTCTTGTTGCTGACTTCTTTACAGTGACACCTCCATAACGTGCAGACTGACAAATGGGGCCTCGGCAGTGAAACAAGCCACTTTCTGGCCTCATTAATGAGTGCACGAATCCAGAATAACTCTAAAAACAATGAGCACAGCATTATTCTGGACTTAACCAGACATTTCATCTAACCGGGACTGCAGCGCTCAGGTTTTTGTTAATTAAGATATTTCACTCTATTCTTTCACTTTTCCTTAAGGCTATAATTGGAGCTATAGAGATCATCCAAGCTGGAGGCATTTTTTTCCTTGTATTTCCTAGCTGCTGCACTAAGCAATCACCTCTCCTTGAAGAAAGCCAATGGAGGTAATTTTTCCCTTATTCCCTAGCTGCTGCACCAAGCAATCACGTCTCCTTGAGGAAAGCCAATGGGAACATTAAGGCAGGACAGGACTGTAGATTGCAGGAATGAATTGACATAATTAATGCATAATCCAAGGAATGGGTTGAAAACAGTGTCACTGCCTTGAGAAGGCTTCCGCACCTGTGAAAGACACAGAGAGCCATGCTAAAATCCAAATTACCTTCATAAAACCGGATCTTGTCCCGTAGGATCACCATGCCTTTTGTAAGCAGCTGATTCTGTAAATGAAATATAAATTGCCTTTACTCAGTCCTATACTACCCTGTAGCCATCACATTTACCAATCCATTCTTCCTTAACATTCAAAAACAGGGGTCTTACATTCTAATAAGCAATCATCAAACGGCTGTTCCTTCCTCATCCATCACACTTAAATCCCTTGGGACTCTTGTGAAAGGATGATATAACTGCCTAACACTTGCAGAATTCAGCCCCTGTTCTGAGCTATATAGAGGGCTTTACAGCCCGCAGATGACTGACCCACACAGCACATAGTTAGTCTTACCTGGGTAGAAAGGATGTTGCACTTTAACAGACAATGTTTACTGATTATTGCATGGCTTTCCTATTTACTATACTGCACTGAACAGCTTTATTCAGTAGCTTAAATTTTAAAGCTAAAAGAAAATGTCTGGAATACATCAAAAGACAGCAATTTCATTAAAAAAAAAAAAAAAAAAAAACATTGGCTTCATACATCTATTCCACTGGTTGAGTTTTCATTATCTAACTATAGGTATTCATATATACATGCACACCTACAGGTAGAAAATCCAAATTGAATCACTCCAGAAATGACACACGGGGCCTAATGCAGACCACAGCAAAAACAGTGGAAATCTTCAACTGATTTCAAAGGGCTTCAACGAGCATTTACACTGGGTGAAACAATTCTCCTCGGAGATTATTAAAAAATGAATTCCTGAATGAAAGAAAGCACATGCCTACCTGTAGATATTCGGTGAAAAAGGATCCCAGTTCTGTTTTCAATAATTGCCTGTAATGAAGAGGAATAAGAATAGGACCTATGTAATCAACAGATCATCATAAAGGTGGAGCACATAGAAAAGAGGGAGTCACTGACAGCAAAATACCTGGATATGAGTAGAGACTCCAGAAGCATAACAAACAGGTTAAGCATCAGCCAGCATCTCCACGTGTGGAAAACCCATCTGCTCTGCTTTGAGATGGTTCAGTTGAGCAGAAATGGAGATTTGACAAAGACAGAACCTTCTCACAAACACCCAGTTGTTCTGCTTGGTCAGTGCCTCACGCTCCAGACGTGGGAGAGCTCTTTGCACTGTATGCCAATATGTAGGGACGCAGGAGCAAGGAGCACCCAGCTCCTCTGAAATGAGCCCATGGGGGAATCATCTCTGCCCTACAAAATGTGAGAGCTGGGACAAAATGTGCCGAGAAACCCGAAACTTGACAGTATTTTGTGGATTTTGTCACAGGCCTGAACCTTGTCACAATCCGAGCCAGCTGAAGTTTCATATGGTTTTAGTGAAAAAGCAAATGGAAATTGAAGAGTTTAGCTCTCTATTTAGTGCTCTGCACTAAACCAAAAAAACCCTAATCAGACAGCAACCCGCATGCAAGAAAATTCCAACAATTCAGCAGCTGAATTCAAGCAGATGGCCAAGCTCCAACGCTGTACCTGGACAAAACTCACTGCACTGCTGAAGAGCTGTAGGTCAGTCCTATCTCCCATGCTGGATGCTAGATGTTTAGCACTTCTCTGTACCAAGGTCATCATTTATGTGCCTAAATGAGAGCTCAGGCCTTATAAAAATGCAGCCTGGGCTGGGTTTTCTGTACACTTGCACATCTGGCATTGAGCTCTTTTCAAAACCTGTCTTTTTAGAATCACCTCAGGTAACCACAGGAAACAAGCTAAAATTCTACTTAAAAGCTATGAAAATTATGTTTAAAAATTATTTAATCTAAATCTAGAATCCATTTTATTACATCTAAATCTATTTTAAAAAATACTCATATTTCAAATGCATACATCTATGTATGTATTTAAAATCTATTTAAGATACACTTTGATTAGGCCACCAAACCCTGTGATCAATTGTGTAGCTATGTAAAACATATAATTGGTGTATGACATCATCTAACTCTTAAAGTTTTATCCTTCAAATAATAAGCAAAGAATCATATTCTTTAACTGGCAAGAAATAAGATATGCCTTATTTCCAAGGCCAAACATGTCCCTACGCTTCCAGGAAAAAATCCACAGGACCCTGATGTTTACAACACTGCAAGGTTAATCATCTTGAGATCTTCTGACAATTCAGGGCCAGGAGAAAAAGGCCACCTTTTACGAGGCCAAAATACAGTATCTTATTCATTTACCAATACAATTTGATGCTGACGCCCTTCTTGTGTCATTGTTTCAAAAATAAATGAATAAATGAAACAAAGGAATACTGACCAATACTTTGTACTCTCAGACTTTGTTTAAGCTTCTGCCCTTTCCACAGACGAAGACCTCTTTGAAGCCTAGATTTGCCTTTGCCTCCAGCAGGTGATTTCCAAACACCAGCTTTCCTTTCTGCACTCCAGATCCTCCTGCTTATTCCCAGTGTAGTTGTAATGTCATCTATCCAGTTCTGCATAATTCTGATTACCAAGTAACCTCCCCTAGATATAGGGGTATCAGTGGTGAAATCCAGGTGAGAAGCTGCTTAGAGCAAAGGAAAGATTCCCAGTCAGATATGGGACCAGGTTTTAAGTGCATCTGGTTTTCCTGAGAGCTACTTTGTGCTCTTACGACTCTGCTGTCCACTGGTATCAGGTCTTCATTGTCTATTTAATGACTTTACAAATTAAGGTGGTATCTTCCTGTTGCTGCGTCTTTGATTCATTCTGAAATTAACTCTTGAAGCATTATTCGAGAAATAATAACGGAAAGCCTAGCACTGCACATATCTGACTTTATTAGCTATTAGATTATAAAGCAAAATGAAGTGGTTCTACTGAGACTGAACTCTTGATACGAAAGAGGAAATGACAATAAAATGTGCTTTGTCTGCATCGAGCCAATATCCTGAAACTTGAGAGGCAGCTATAAATATGTATTAGTCTTAATACAGGACATCCTGCTTCCTTTGGGTCTCCCTATCCTTCTTTTTCTTCCTTGGTTTTCGGTTAGCTTTGAATTAGCTGCATTGTTAAAAAGGAAAACATAACGAACCATAATAAGCTTCTTGGCCAATCCCCAGTTAAATTACACAGCGAAGGCTCAGGAGAAGTTATATTTGGACAAACACCGGTGACAACCTCTGTTATCAGAATAGCTTCTCACCACCTTGCTGCACTCCATTAGCTTCAGATTCAGCACAGTTATTCAGCAGTGAGAGCAATCTGAAAATTACATACCCATTTTTACTGGTGGAAGGGCTTCCCATGCTGCATGTAACCCCAAATTTAAGGCCACTTTCTAATGCTAGAGTTACACAACACCAGGGACCACTGGTGTAAATGAGACTGGGTATTTTTTGCTCTGTGCTGCAGCAGCATTTAGATACTGTGATGAATGCCAAGCACAGTGGATTATTACATCTTTGATATATGTGTGCCATTTTAGTTACAACTTCTTCCAGTCCCATGAATGCCCTTTTCCCCTTTCTGTCTCTGTGTGTGCTGTGCATTGTGTTTCGGGACCTCCTAACATCTCTCCTGCGCAAGAGGACCCAAATTAAAACTTTCAATTAGACTGCATCATTTTTTTTGCATTGGATGAGGGGGAATCACTTGTGTGTTCTGTCATTTCTATGGGAATCACTTGTGTGTTCTGTCATTTCTATCGGTGCAGAAATTTTAGAGAGGGGTAGTTCATAGATCATGGGATCAAAGCAACACCAACCGACCCACCAACCACACTAACCCCCGATTCCTACCCCTACAAGCCTAACCCTGCAGGGCAAACAATGATCTCAAAAAATAGGAAAAAAAGAGCTGCATAAACACCCTGTACGGCACACGTTTATTTTCTGTCCCCCTTGGGGACGGGGCGGAAGAGCAGATCACACGTTTGCAGAGGAAGAGGCACCTGCGCTTGTGCCAGCCAGAACGAAAGCAGAAGGAAACGGCAGCGCACACGCTGGCAGCCCCTGATCTCTTAGCAAACAACCCTTGCAGAGTGAGAAGCCTCTAGATGTGTGTGCAGAAAACCAAGTCACGTATGTAAGTATTCGTTTGCACATGCATGACACAGTAGTTGGATATATGTGACATTAACAAGGCAAAGGGAAGATGCACAAACACTGCAGACATAACATTACTGCTGAAATACTAGTATTTAGTCTGCGGTTCAATTTAAGAGATTCAAGGTTAAGTTATGAAAATCAGCCCACAATCTGCTCCAGTTAAATAGATAAAACAAAATAGCTTATTTTACTACCCAGTAAAGAAAAAAAAAAGTCAGCAGTATCAGCCATTTACCTGAACATTTACACACTCCAATTTTGTTCTGTGGAAAAAACAGGTATAACGTTTCTTTTTATGTAGGAATCTGCTGAAAATGTGCATCTAAAACAGAGGGCAAGTACAGATTTTTGCACCTCTTCCACTTCAAATCATATTCATGAATCTGATATTTTTGTATTAAATAATAATACTAACCCAAACAAACTGCTTTGAATAATATAGCAACAGCTACTACTAAATATATACATTTTTTCATATAGCTGTGAAATCAGTAATTTCTTCTTTAAGTTTTGAATTCAAGTGAGGAAGAAGGACCTCAGTTGTAAATAGTCAGGAGTGCTAAAAAGGTTAATGCCCATGGTCAGCCACAAAACGTAGCAGGCTGAGGGAATGCAGCTTTTGAACAGCAGCTGCAGCTGGACGTGTGAACAAGCACGCTTAAAAATACCAGTGTTGTGGTTTCCTCTTGCGACAGACCTCCCAGCTGTCTGCCCTGTCCTCTTAGCCCACTTGCAGCTTTCTCATTTTCTCTGTTCTTTGTCATTTTCACTGTTTGTATGAATAACCATCAAGCGGGATACTCACATGGGAGCTCTGGAAACAAACTCCATGCAGTCACTGGGAGGAAGGACAGAGTTTGGTAGTAAATGGGAAGGATGCTTGGGCTAAGTTGGATGTAAGAGGAAGAAAAATCCTAAGCAGCAGAAAGGCTGCTGTGGTTTTAGCCTGGCCAGGGTTATGCCACGGATGCCTAGTTTGTGAAAGTAGCTCTCTAGCATTATATATATTATATATTTATATATATTCTCTTCAGCAGGCAAGGATCCCGAGGCAGACACATCGGGCCAGGAAGCCTCAGCCCAGCATGGCACTTTCTCATCCATTGGAGAAAGTTGGAGAATCCAAACCGCACTTACAGCAGTAACGATCGACCATTATTCCAATAACCAACCCAAAGTGATTGATGGATCACACTCACTGACAGTCACCCCAGAAAAGCTCTTCATTTGTATCTGTCATTTTCCCCCAGCTGAAGAATGAGTTCGTTTTAATTTAAAAAAGAGAAAGGGAGAAGGGAAAAGAAAGAGCTCACAAGCCATATGTCATTTGCTTGGACTTCTCTGAAGACATTCCTATAGCTAAAGGAACCTGGTTGGGCTGGTGCTTTCTGGGTATTCTATGGATTTTGTCAGGCAACCTGGTCCCAGCTGCAGTGGGAAAAAGTGGCAGGGAAAGGCAATCACTGAGAGTCTTATCTGAAGATTGCTAGGGAACGTATTAAGCTGTGTGTCTTCTGGAGTGCTTCTTCAAACTGTCATGTCACTATTCTTCCAAGTGCTGGGACAAGTTGTCAAATGGTCAAGGAAACCTTTGGCCTTGTCAGCAAGAGGGGTTTAATCAGTAATAACATGCACTGTTAAAATGCTGTAAATCCAGAGACCACTGTAGCTCTCGGCATCTCTAACTTAAATGTCTTTTTACCATCCTTTTTTCTTTTTTTAAGAAAAAAATACACCATTTTATACCTCACTCTCTATTCTCTTAAAAACGCCGTTTTAGCACTGTTTGAGGAAGAAATGGGAACCTGAAGCTGTGTTTTCCAGATGATAGTGCTGACAAGACAGCTGTGTAACATCTCTGCCGTATTCTGCCTGCATGGAAAGAGAAGCTAGACCTGAGGCAGGACTTCTTTCGGCATCATGTCACAGCTGGGAGGCTCTACAGCTTCCACAGATATTAGGGATGCTTCCCATGGCTAGGCCTAGCAGCTAGGGAAAGGACTATGTGTTGACACACATCAATGATGACTATCCACAAAACCCAAGTCAACGCTTCTGCTTGAAACGCATCCCACCAGGAAAGCAATCCACAATATTGCTGCAGAAATTTGGGAGCACGAACGCTAGCAAACTCCACTTACTGTGCAAGCTGGCTGATAACATTCTGGGTAACTCCAGCAGAGCTACTCACCTGACTCCTTCATTGAGGTTGTACAGCTCGTGGTCCGGGAGGCCCTTCCGCTGGAACACTGCTATTACTCCGTTATGGATACTGAAAGAGCAAGGGAGGAGATGTTAGCACCTCGTTACGTCCGAGAAAGGCGTGATGTCCAGGAGAAGACAAACTTCTCTTTCCAGAAGCCTCTTAAGATCTTTTACAAAGTTGTAGGTGATTGCTGGTACTCCACCTCAGATAAGGTCAAAGTCCTCATGGGATCACTCTCCAGAAAACAGACACCATTTTGGAAAATCACTTCTTTTTGATATATCCCAACTTGGTAACTTCAAAAGTTGCACCTCAAAGATCAGGCATCTCAGAAAACATGAGCTCATGTACTTGAAGTAAAATAAAAGTCTCACTATAGAAACAATTCACAGCTTCACTATGAGATCCATGATGATATTTTTTACCCTGCTGGCATATGTTTGTTTGAACTGTGGTTACGTGACTTTCCAACGACTAATCAGCATTTATCAAGTCTGGACACTACGTATAAAGTTCAACTCACAACCGAGCATTCCTTTACCAGGACACAGTTAATGGCGCTTAACAAGAATGCTTAGTTCTTTAAAAATTTGAAAGAAAAAACAGACAATGTCCACTTTTTAGGGCAATTTATTCATTCTCTCAACCATTCCCCAAAGTGAAATAATAAAAAAGGGGTGTAGTTTACCACGGAATTGATTACAAAACCCAGAATTGATTACCATCACCATTCATTCATTTCTCACAGATTTAAGCTATTGCTGTGCCTGCAGGAAAAGCCAGACTGAGCTGAAAGAGCAAGAGCGGAGAGCTTCTGCAGCGGAGACATCAGCAGAGGAGGTGACGTGCCAGGCCTGGGCACAGCGGAGCTCTGTTCCAACCATCTGCCCTGCTCAAACGCTCCCTTTTCACTTTCAAAGCTGCTTGTACCCGCTCTGTAAGCAGACCCTGCTTGGAGGCAGTGATTTTCTGCTGCAGTCGGTAGCAACTCAAGGCAGGATGGAGACAAAACTCCCCGGAGCAACAGCACCAAGTCCCTTATCCAACACTCCCACTGCTGTGTGTGGCTACCAGCCCGGGGACTCCTAGGATGCCAAACAGCAAAAACCTGCCAGGTGTCACGTGCTGCCCAGGACAGTCCCATGGTCCCTGCACCTCCAAGGGTCGATGAAAGGAGCAAATGCTTCAAGATCAAGCTCTGAAAGACTTGCCCAGAATTCGGAATTTAAAATAGCGGGAGGAAACAGAAGTCTCCTTTCTCTTCCTCAGCCTAGCGCTGTCTTTTATAGCCTCACACCAGATTTCAGCTTTGATTCCTCCAGAAATAAGACTCATGCAGCACTTCCATCTGTCAGTTAATCCCCGTTCCTCAACTCAGCTTCTACCACATTTGACTCCAGGGCTGAAGTTCATAAAATATCAAGTTCTTTACGTCTCAGCTGGAGTGGGAGAAGTCACCCCTACGGTAGTTCGTGAAATATCTTCAGGAAATCCTAACTGTGCCATGCACCTTCTCCCAAGATTTTGCTAGCAACTCCACAATCCCGTTCTTCAAGCTCTGCAGCAGCCTCCCCTGATCTTGCAGTGCTGGAGCCGAGTAAGATGCAGCAAAAAGCAGCTTTTGAGCCCTGGAAAGAGAAACCTGGGCCAGATTTGCCCGTCATGAAGGGACCAGGACTTGGGTTTGACACCTCTTGCGAAGAGCCAAAGGTGAGTTTGGCTCAGCAGAAACCTACCGAAGGAAGCCAGGCTCCTGCAGGCAGGGAAGCTTGGCAGGGCTCAGTCGCATCCAGCAGCGTGCTGCAAGCCCAAGGCATGGCCAGGGGGTCACAGCAAGACTTGTCCTTGCCAGCTCGGAGCCCTGCAGGTGCAAGATGTGTTGAGGGGATGCTGTGAGGGCGGACACATCCCCTGGCCCTCCCTGGCAGCAGAATCTCCTGGCACCCTGGTCCCTCTTCCCGCCATACACTCCACACATGCACTAGCAATCCAAGGCAGCCTGGTTTGGCTCAAACTGACCATTCCTTCAGAAGCGGCAGCTAAAAGCCTCGCTACAAAGTGACTCGGGTGCGTTTAACATTATGAGGAGCACGCGGAGGCCGACTAACGTAGCGGAGCGAACAAGCAGCCTTCACACGCTCTTCTGCTTTGGAAAGCAGCTCTGTGATGCTGCCTGCTGCCCTGCTGGAGGCAAGAATGAGTAAGTCCCTGTTGGCAGCCGGGCTGCTCCCTCTCTTGCACTCTCCTAAATGAGGGCAAGGATCTCCTCTCCAAGGGGCCCTACAGGTCCCTTATTGCTCCCTGGAGAAAGAGCCACCAAGAGGTGGCTGGGACAGATTGCAAGTGCTTAAGCGCTGGCCTTTAGCAGAGCTGCACCTGCTTAAAGCATCCTGGTTGTCACCCGCTCCCCTGCCCTGGGTTTTTGCGGGAGCTGGAAAAGAGGCCCCTTGTGCCCACAGGGAGCCCTTACCTGCTGCTTCCACCCAAAGTCCTGCAAGGGGCCCGAGGTGGCTGCATCTCCTTTAACCTGCGTCTGCCACCAGCCTCTGCTGAGGCTTAGGTCCTAAGGGATGTCATTAAGCTTGCACGTGAATAGTTCAGCCTAAATTGGAAATGCTTTATAAACTCTCCTCTGCAACTCTTCTACAGCATGCAGGTTCATAATGGGTGCACTCTTGCTCCCATAGTGCTATGAATGTCTTGCATGCAGTGGCTGTGTAAATGTGTGATCACCAGGCACAAGAAAGCAGAGCAGAGGACACAAAAAGAGCCCACTCCCAAAAGGGCTCAGGAAGAAGCAACAGTTGTCCCTGAACTGCCCACACCTACTGAGCTAAGTCACAACCTCCCATGGAGATCAGGCCCCAGCCTCTTCATAGAATCATAGAATGCCGAAGGTTGGAAGGGACCTCAGAGGTCATCGAGTCCAACCCCCCTGCTCATGCAGGGTCACCTAGAGCACGTGGCACAGGGCTGCATCCAAGCGGGTTTTAAAGATCTCCAAAGAAGGAGACTCCACAACCTCGCTGGGCAGCCTGTTCCAGTGCTTTGTCACCCTCACAGTGAAGAAATGCTTCCTTAAGTTCCTGTGGAACTTCCGATGCTTCAGTTTGAAGCCATTTCCTCTAGTCCTATCCCTGCCCACCACTGGAAAGAGGCCGCCCCCTCCTCCTCACTGCCTCCCTTGAGGTATTTATACACGCTGATCAGGTCGATTGCTCTTCTACAGATTGCTCTTCTACAAGCAGGGCCAGGAACGCTTTTGGTTTGTGTGTGGTTCCCGCAGGCACCTATTCCACAGGAAGGGAGAGGTGCCGTACTGGGGTGCAAACACCCAACCCGCACGCGAGCGCCAGCTACGACCCATTCCGCTGACGCTCCAAGGCGGCGGAACGGCCCGCGTGCCAAGACGGGAGGGTGGGGATGACTTTTCTGCCACGCCAACCACTGCCTGACTCACCTGGCAGCACCGAAGCACAGACCTCGCTGGGTCCCCAGCCACCTGCCCGGTGCCACCGCCTCCTCTAAGCAGGAGGTGTCTGTCCCCCTTGGCATTTAAGTGGCCCTTCCACTGGCAGCTCAAAGGAACTGGGCAGGGGAGCTCTGGTGATTACAGCACTGCGTTCTGCCAGCGCGGGAACAGCTGGTTCACCGAGCTGAGGAACAACTGCAAAACTGGGCTTGCAAATCTCTGTCCGAATCTGGAGCCCCTGCTTGTTTTGACCAGGCTCCTGGTGCTCTCAGGCTGTTATCTCCTGGACAAGCAGGTGGTGTGAGCCAAGGTTTTTCTTGCGTGTTGTGCATAAGCAGTTTTTGTTCTCTAAAGCAGTCACCACCTTCGTATGCAAACAGCACGGGTGAAAACACCACGGCATTTTTGTTTACTGTTTGCAAATCCTATTGTTTAAAGAGCTGCAAGCAAAGAGTCAGTGAGCAAAACCAGGCCTATGTGAATAATCACACGTTACCAGCACAGCAGAGATGAAGGGCAACAGTTTCAGAAGGGACTATGCGGCTTACAGCTCATCTTATTTGGATATTTATCAGATCAGCTAATAAATATATCAATAATTAACCCATCTAAGCCTCCTCGAAGACACTCTTGTTGCAGAATAAAAACCCGCTTTTCCAAATTAACTCAACCCAGTTTGGAAAACCCCATTTTCTGAACTGCCCACAAGTTATTGTCCCGGTGGGATCCTCCAGGTTTTCCATGAGGCCCCATCCTTTTCAAAACAAGATCTCAGCTTCTAAGTGCCTTTCATCTCCCAAATTCCTCCTCAAGGTCAAAGAGTCCGCGAGGAGGGATGGGCCACAACTTGGGCGCAGCAGCGTCGTACAAGTGAAAACACACGGAGCCTGCCAAGCCCACAGCCTTCAAAAGGCTCTGCAGACGTGAATCCATCACGAGCCTTGCCAAACATAAACACTGCTGCTGTAGAGTTGAGACAGGTGAAGCCTTCCCAGAGGTGTTCCAGGGAGCTAATGCCTCCGTGCAGCAAGATTTTGGCTTCCAATACAGCCATGCCCAAGCGCAGGGACGTCTGGAGGGCCTAGGAGCAACTCTGGCTCCTCTCCCTGTTTCTGTCACCACAGTCCAGGCCGGCACGTGCTCCATGCACAGCGGTCACTGCCGCCAGCCGAGTCCCTTCATGTCACGGTCCCTCCTCCCAAGAGGAAGGCACTTGGAAAGCCAAAAAGCAGCAGCTGGTGCCCAGGCAGACAGGGGGCTTTCCAAGCAAACGCTGAATATTGGAAACAAGAGCATTTCCTAGTAGAAGTATTGGATAAATGCACCAGCCGGCGATGTTTTCTCCATTCGGAACACCTCCCCGTGATCCGAGCAAACATTCCTTTTTAATTAGCAGAGGAGATATGGTTCCCATGACTGTAAAAATTAATTTACAGCAAGCTATTGTGCATAATACAGCCCTGTAAGAATTAGCCCGATCCGTAACACCCTTTCTGACTGCGTGTGCCTCCTTGGATTTACTGCTAACCTCACTAAGGGAACAGGCATCTCGGATCTATTTTCTTCGCCTCTTCCTCGCTATCTCCCACTCGCACAGGCCTTCTCCCTTTCCTCGCACCAGAAGGGACCTCAGTGTCCTTCACTAGTAGCCTTCCCAAGCCTGGCTGGGGCAGGGAAAAACTCCCAAGGGATTTCATCTGCCTCGGCCCCTCTGGCTGGTGGGCTAAAGATGAAACACCCCACGCTTCTCGACCCACTGGGTCGCCTCAGTCAGCTTTCAGCCCTTGCTTTTCGCCTGAAGCTGGATTGGGGGAAAAAAGAAAAGAAAGGAATCAAAGACAACATGAGTGAAAAAAATCCCAGCTATTTTAATCCGATGTGAACTCCGCGAGCTGTGGTGAAGGGTGCCGGGCCACGGCTCTGCCTGGACCGGGCGCAGGGACCTCCTGGATCTCCAAGGTTTTCCCACTGGGGAAAACCTTGTGCTGGGTAAGTAAGAGTTGCGCTGGGCTCCACGCAGCGCAACTCTTCCATAACCCGCGTGACTTGTCGCAGCCTCAGGGATTTGAGTTTCCTTGTAGATAGCAAGGAAAAGGGGAATGTTTTCCATTTCCAAATGAGGCGGCCTTTCCTTGGCCACTCACTCGATCCCATGGGAGCTGGCGTGCTTATCCAGCTCCAGCACACGGGCACCAAGAAGGAAGATCTGAGGATCACGTTCTGGCACCTTGGTTCCCACCACACAGTGTCTCATCCCCTGCTGATTCCAGCTGCCCAAGCAAGGGACTGACTGACATGAGGCCAGGGAGCACGGACCTTTAATTAGCACCTCTGGAGCATCCTTGGGTTATTTAAGCAGCGAGATACACTGAACAGCAACTTTTTAGTGCTTAGAATAGTTTAAGTTATCAGTGTGCTGCTGGCATCTAACAAATAATTCATAATAAAGGTCTCAGAGTGCAACTACTGAAGTGAGAGGGACAGAAGACGGAGTATTTTCTACTTCTGTTTTGCTCAGAATGGAAACACTTTCACCAAGCACATCTATAATTCACTGATACTTTCCCTCCCACACCCGGATCTCCAAACAATTACAAAACATCACGGGTGACACCTTCCAAGCTAGCTGGGCCAGGAAATGACATTTCATTTGCAAAAGGACCAAAGAATGCCATTCCTAAGGACACACGGAAGATTTAGGCATATCTTCAAAAGACGAATGTCACTGGAAAGGCTGTGAGGGTGAAAACTCAGAAAGAATTCCTCTGATGAATAAGTGATTCACCAGAAAATGAATGGTTTCCTGATTATTTTTTGGGGGGAGGGAGGTGGTGTCTGACATAAAGAGAATTCTAACTTTTAAACAGAGCAAAGCAAACCAGCATGGGCTACCTTGCCTTGTTCCAAGCGCGCACACACATATACACACAAACACACACGGAGGTGTTTACATCAAGGTGGAACCGAGCTGGCTCTGTCCTGCGGGGATCACCTGCGAGCCTGGGATCAGTGGGGCGCCCACAGCTGTAACAGACCAGCAGCGCTCGGGCTCGTGAGGGGCTCGGGCTCGCCGTGCCCGTGGCGCGCGCCGCGGGCTCCTTACCTGTTCCAGGTGGCGTTGGAGCAGGCCCGGCGCTGCTGGCTCCCCCGCTCATCCAAGGCTGCCTGCTCTCGCTTGCCCAGATCACTGAGGCTGGGCGAACTCATGAACTTCAACCTGCGAAGAGTCCTCATGGTCAAACGCGTGCTTGCGCGGCGGGGCAGCTACAGCTACACCATCCTGTGCACACACACACACGCGCCGCCCCGGCGGTGGCGGCGGCAGCGCCAGCGCTCCGCTCCTCTCCGTCTGCTGGTCGAGAAGAGAGAGACACTTAAAAAAAAAAAAAAAAAAAGAGAGAGAAAAAACAAAACAGAAAAAAAAAATAGAGAGAGAAGAGAGAACCAGTCCTCCAGGGAGCACACCTCTGCCAGCAAGAAAACAAACCTTTAATCAGATCAGCTCTGACGTCACGAGCTGCAGTTAATAATTTCTCCAGGCCTTTGGGGAAAAAAAAAAAAAAAAAAAAAAAAAAAAAACACAAAAAAACTTGGGAGCCGCGCGGGCGCCTGGAGCATCGGGAGGGCCTCGCTCCACAGCCGCCCCCCGCGTGGGGCCGGCGCTGCCGGGAGGGGATTGCGCGGCCCCACAGCCGCCCCCGGGGCCCCGCGGCGAAACCACGTGCGAAAAGGCAAAAAAACACACCCAAAAGTTAAAAAAAGAAAGAACCCACTCCCAGCAACCGATACTGACACACGGAGGGTTTATTGGAAAGTTTCATAACCGCCCGCGCGCCGGCTCGTTGCGACACGGCACGCTCGCCCGCTCCCGTGAGGGAGGCCACTCGGAGGCTGCTCGCGCTCGCCACCAACCACCACCACGCGGGAGGTGTTCAAAATAAATAACTAAAATAAAAACGCACAACGCAACGGGGAAAGGAAGAGCGGAGGCCGGGGTTGGAGGCTCCGAGGAATTCCTGGCGGGGCGTTAAAAAGCTCTGCCCTTTCTGAAGTGCGGCAGCGGCCGCACGACTCGCGGCGCCGTTCAACGCTGCAAGAGGCGCCTGAACATCAAAGGAAACCTGCTCTCTCTCCAACTGTGACACTAGAGCTGAATGAAGCGGGGAAGCTGTGTGAAAATACAGTTCTTAGCTTGCTCTGAAGAAATAAAAAATCTGCGGTAGAGCGAGACCAGGTGTAAGAGGCACTTCTTTCTGAAGGCGTGTGGCTGCGTTTGTCCTGGTAAAAGCTACTGGGACTCTTTGCAGAGTACGGTTCTGGTCCATGCAAGGTGGCTGGAATAGAGGGGAACTTCCAGCTCCTTTTCCCTGCCCCTGTTTTTTATTCCTTCTTTTTATCTGTGACAATCTGCTGCCAAGATCCAGGCTAGGTTTGGATTTGCTCGTGTCCAAATACCTCAATGCTTAAATTACCAGAGAACCTGCATTTTTCGTCAAAACTCAGCTAAGCTTGTTTTACACGAATGTTTACTTCACATATTTCCCCCAATCTGAGGAAAAACCCATTCGCCACTCGGGGCGGTTTCAGTATCAGCAGTAGCTTTGTGCTGCTGCTTGCAGGAGCTTTTTGCTGCTTGTCCTTCCCAGAGCAAAACCCCGGAGCAGACGGATGAGCCGTGCGGCAGGCGGCACCCAGCCACACGCTTCCAAAGGGATCCAGGGCTCCCAGTCAGCCCTGTGTGCCAAGGCACTGTCCTCCCTTGTCCCTTCCAGATGTTTCAGCCCTTCAGCCGAACAAACACCGGTTCATAACAGACACGTCAGCCAAAGGAAAACAGCCACAACAATCTATGGCTGTACTGCCAGCAATGGGATGGCTTCCCATTGCCCAGGTGGCCCAGGGAGCTGCTGCGCCAACCTAAGATGCACCAGGCAAGGCTGCAGAAAACAGGACAATTTAGGGCAAAAGACATCAATCTGAGCACGGGTAACCTGCACCCACCATTACAGTGCACTACTTGTCCCTGGCATCATGCTGCTTGTCCATGGACTTCCTTGACCTCTTGGTCATCTAGGAGCTCAGCTTGAGCACCTCTTGGGCATGAGGGTAAAAAGCTCAAAGTTCTTATGCTCGGCACATTTCCAGAGGTGAAACTGTAAATTCCTGTTACCTTAATTCAGTTAAACCCCTCCACAGTGCCCCTATCACCACCTTCGGCAGAAGAAACCCACAGCTCAAAGGCCGAACGGTGTGTTCGAAGAGCAGCCATCATCTCCAGAGCATGGAAGGAGCACCCAGTGCTGCCTCGAGCACCTTGCCTTCCTCTGAAACCTTCCTCCTCAGGAGAACAGGCCCATCTCTAACAGAAACTCTTGGTCCTTCCATGGGGCCCGCATGCTGCAGGTGACTCTGCATGGGAAGCCCATGTGCAGGGGGAAATCCGTGTGGCTGACCCAACCCATCCACCTAGAGCTATCTGGAAGCCTAAGATAACGCATAGGAACAAGAGTATGCGCCGAGCGCCCCAGAAACTACAGGCTGCCGCTGCATGGCAGTGGTAGGGTGTGCACGAAGTGTCCCAAAACAAGGAGAGCTTTCAAGAAGCTCCTCACGGTGACGGTGCCACTACCTGCTGGAAGGTGTGTGGGTGCAGGCAGCGCCTGAGTGCACATGCTGCACCCGTGGATGCCCGCTGCAAACACTGAAAACATTCAGGGCAGGCTCCTCCCAGAACACGGGCTTGGCTGTATTTGCTTAAAGAAAAAAAGAAAAAAAGAAAAAAGGAAAAAAAAAATGTTGTGATCGTGAAGCAAGTGCAAGGATACCACCGGTTAGAGAATTTGCCATGTCAGCTTTGTTCACCAGGGCACTGCCATCTAAAAAAATAATTTAATGAAGATAAATTTAAACTGAAAAAAAGAAAAAAAAATCCCACTAATTTAATTAAATCTCCTCCTCCTCTCTGGAGGCACAGAGCAGAAATCCCTTCTTTGGCAGGCGAGGCATAAAGGCTGTGGCAGAGAAGAGTTAAACCCTCCCAAGGCGAACGCACTTCAGCTTCCCACAAGCCCCACTGCAGAAGGCAGGGCATGCCGGCGCACATGCCAACACTCGGGAATTAAGTCTTCCAAATAAAACAAAAATAATAATAATGAAAAAACGCCACAGTCTTCTTAAAGGCACCGCATGTCCCGCTGCACCATACGGGGAGGGGGAAGGTGCAGTGAAAGGAGGGGATGTGACCGCTGCGGGGAAAAATAAAAGACAGCGAGCGGAGGGGGAAGAAGTTGCAAACCTCGTGACTCAGCGGTTCTGCTGCTCCAGCGTCCACAGAAGGCGCCTTTCTCATGGGGAAACAAAGCACAAAGCGGATCAAGAAGGTACAGGAGCAGAGAGGCAGCTCCTCGAGCCCTTCCCGCTGGCCCCAACAGCTCCTGCCGCCGCCACCGCTTGGGCTGGGCACGGGACAGCCTGGCCTTTCTGAGCCCTTTGCTTTATTTCCACCCTTGCTGCAGCCAAGCGCTGATTTACAGGGGGGCACGTGGACATATGGGGCTGCCTGGAGCATCTCTGGTCCCTCTGCCGTTAGCTTTCCCGGCTAACTAGCTTTTTTTCTCAGGAAAAGTTATGAAGTGAAAAGGGGATGGAAAGAAAAAGGAGATGAAACTATTGGCACTAACACACTGTTTGCAAGCCAATCTTCAGCTGGTTTTAAAGAAATCGCCTCTTCGTCTCGCCTGTTGGGACTGTGAGCTCTTCCTTAGGCAAGGTGCCTTTCCACTCTGTGCTGCAGACAGCATAACAAGGGCTTGAACTCAGAGTGCCCAGTCACTAACCTAATACAACGCAGGAGATGAGTCCAGCAATATCTGTAAGGAAACCTTTGCTCAAAACACCCATGAAATCCCTTTCCCAGCAAAGGTCCTGAGGTTACAAAACACAAGCATATGCACAGCAGTTCAAGTGCAGCAGACTGCTAAATCTCTTACCCTTGTCCACCAGGAGGTAGCAATCAGGGCAGGTAACCTGCAACATGCCTATCACAGTCCCATCCAGCACACCAAGTTGTCCAGCAAAAGGCAATTCCCTCTAGCTCATGTTGTTCCCTGTTACCTCTCTGCAGGTCCTGGGAGTTTAAGCTTCAGTTTAAGCTCACGCACTAAACTCACAACCCATCGCAGCGTGTTCCCCACAGGCTCCCAGGCAAGCCCACGACACTGCTGCGATACAGAAACCAGTCAAACCTACAACCATGACTTAGAAACTAAAGTCAGACAGTTCGGATCTATAAAGCAAATGAATGGCTTAAAATACTTTGCACTTTTACTGCCCGATCATGTGATATTGGAAAATGAATCGTACAAAGTAACTGAGCTCATAAAGCATATGACTTTATATGTTTTTTTTTTCTTTTCCCCTCCTGAACCCGATGTGAATTCTTCCCTAAACTGCCTATCTTGCATAATTTTAATTGGATCCCAGAGCACGGTGACCTTGCTGCAGCAGCCACAGCATCTCGGTGCTGTCTGCTGCAGTTATACACGGTGCAGTGCCTTCCCCAGCTGGGAACCCGAGTGGCTCGGAGCAGGGTGCCGTGCGCTGCCCTTCCTCTCGTATCCAAACATTCCCCATTCAAGGTCTTCCAAGAAAGGCTCTGAGCGCCTCGGAAGGTCACCAAGATAAAGAGCCCACTTTGGCAACTTGCTGGCTTGCTAATAAGCCGCAGCAGCGAGCAACAAGTGACGCCCGGGCTTTGCAGGGAAGGCAGGAAAACGTGGGCACGGCTGCGAGCAAGCACCTTACCTTGGCATGGGTGCCACCTCCCGGGCACTGCTCCCTGTAACCACGCTGTGTGGGTCCTGGGCCCTGATGTTACTACACTACTGCAACCTGAACACTGCTGCAGCTTTCTGGAGCAAATCTTACAGTCCTGGAGCAGACAAAAAAAAGCCCAGCCTGCAATACATATGGAGTTTTTTTCTAGGAAGATTTATCATTCTCCTTTGGTATTACATGGACTTTTTTTTTTTTTTTTTTTTTAATGGAAAAATATCCAGAGTGATTTTAGAGAGAAAATCTAATATTGCAATTACTGATTACATGGTCAGATTCAGCAGCGCGCTGTAGGTTTCATGAGTAACTTCCAAAATGAAGAACTTGGTCAACTTTGCAGGCCACACAAGCCAAAACAGCCCCTGCAGAGTGAGACAGGGGCAACGGAAACAGAAAGGCTGCAAAAGGCCTGATTCTCACGAAGGTGATTCTCTCACGATTCTCACTTTACACTCGCCCGTTTAAATCTTGATTTCATCATATCCGCAGGTCCAGCGCTATGAGACCTCCCAGTATCTGCTGGGTCGGTGTTTCCTCAGCAGGCTCAGGGAAACCGCTCATCTCAAAGGCAGAGTCCTCAAGAGGTTTCAGACTCGATGGCAAGGCTACACAAAACTCCCTTCACTCCTTCCCTAGCCCATGAGCCAGGCTCAGGCATCAGCCAGCCATCGACAGGACACCACCACCCGAGTCATGGTCTCCAAGGAAGGGAAATTCCACTACATTTCCATCCAGAAATCCACTTCTTTCCCCCCCACAGGGTAGCAACACCTGGAAAACAGCCTCTGTAAGCAGCAGTGATTTTGGGGAGGTAAGGTAAGGGGAAAGAACAAGGGCTGCTCACATAGAAACATTGCATGTCTCCAGCAGCTTGACAGCATCAATTCTACTCCTGGCGAGTCCTGTTGCTCAGGCTTTATTTTGCACCAGGCTTTCCTTAGTCATTTCAAAAGAGCTCTTTTAAATTGTATTAATTTCTCTCTACAAAATGGTTCAAAGTCTGCAGGTGTGTAGAAAATTTTAATTCCTGTTTTTTACAGGAAAAAGAAAAGGTAAGATTCTCAATGCTTTTTAGGCTTTGTGGCATAGGGAGCCATGAGCCATCCAGGATCTTTCAGGCCTGCTGCCGTAGGGTCACTATCATTTCTGAAGTCCACACAGACTCAGTTTAACAGGAGCTCAGCTCCCCAGTCAAAACCAGAGAGCTTGACACGCAAACAAGGTCCCAATGGGAGAGCTGGGAATCCAGTACTGAGAGTCCCAGGTCACATTGCTGGGATGCAGGGCTGCCTTGATAGCCCAGACAGCCCAGAGCAGGCAGCCCAGGGCTTTCCGTATGTATTCTGGATAACATATTTCATTTTGGGGAAATCATTTAAAAAAAGAAAAAATTGAAAACATCTCTTGTGTGGGGAAGCCCGCACTGTGGATCAGCTCCACATTCAAATCCTTGCCTCATTTTCTTTTAAGGTACTCCAGTCTTTAGAAATAAGCTGGTACCAGATTACACCAAATGGGCACTTTCCTGGTAACCTATTCCAAGCAGCAAGAAGAGATGGAATAGACAAACGAAGTTTCTGCCTCCTGGAAAATCTGCACTTTGCCCATCCTTAGGCTAAAAAAACTGACAGCTCGTGCACTTTTAAGAGCAGTACTTTTCTTTTCTGAGCCTCAGAAAGATCAGATTTGGATTTAAAGATGTTCTATGCCATGTTTTGGCTTGGCTCTTGTGTATTCCAATGGAGCTCTCCAGGTTCGACTGCAGAAACTGCTAATTCTGCCCAGGCTGGAGAGGAGCGGTGTGCGGAGGTGTGTGTGTGTGTGCACTGGGTTTGATATTCATCTTATTAGTCACCTGCTTCAGAAATTGGCTCCAGCTGAAGGTTTTGGTTCCAGGTTTGAATGCTGGGGCAGGAGAGCACCCAAAACTGAACTTTTGACTCAGGCTGGCACAAGATAAATGACTTTGCAAATCTAGCTCTTTGGCTCCTTGACTCCACCCGAGTTTCTCCAGTTTATTCAGCATGAGAATTTAGTGTGTCATTTGAAAGGCTAAATACATCTGACTTATTCCACTGGAATAAACCATAAATTTTCAGCGTTCATTTACTGTAGTGTTTTCCTTCTGAATCCATGCTCTTAGCAGAAAAACTAGTTCAAACACAAAATCTGTTTCAAATGTTTTGAAGCCGTTCTTAAAAGGCAAAATGCTTTGCAACTCAGATTTTCAATACCCAGTACTGTTAAAAACAACAAAAAAATTATAGGAGCTTTAATTTAAGTGTGAACCTGTAATAACATACAACTGTCTTTCTCTATCAGAAGGCCTAAACTTTGGTGGCCAAAGAACAAAGGCCTCAAAAATTATTAGCTACTCTGGTAAGTCCTAGTTAAGAGGCTTAATGAAAATATGTCCCAGCCCTCAAGTCTTACTCCTACTTATCTACTTGTTTTTCTTACTATTTTAATCAAGAAATAAAATCTAGTGATCAAAGGTGCTGAAACAGCTGATAGTCTCAACTATGTGCAAAAAGAGAACACAAGTTCTTAAAAATTAAAAAAAAAAAAAAACTATTTCCAAATCAGCATCATGATTTCTGTGCCTGGTTATGACTTTTTATGACCTTATTTGGGCGATTCTCCCTACTTAACTTCTAGAAGATGATTCAAACCCCAATAAGGTGACTTGTATGCCTTTCCTTAGCTCTATGAAAGCTGTTTTGATCACTTTTTGTGCAGCTGGGCAAAAAAGGAAGAATGAATCAGTTTTTTTCCTCCATTTCCTCATAGCAGAAATCAAAATTTGTTTTTTTTTTTTAATATAAATATACATGATTTCCATCCGTTTCTCAGGTGAAATGGTTGTTTTACCTGCAGTTCGATAAGTAGATGTATAAATTTATGCTTTGATCTCCACTCAGCTAACGCAGACACTGTTGTCTTTACTCAGATGGCGAAGATGAGAGAGAAAAATGGCATTGCACTTGAAATCAGGTTTCTAAACCCACTCAACACCAGTGATAGATCCAGAAGGCATGTTCAGCTGGCTAGACGTGGAGACCAAGTCTCCGTGCATTCAGCTAACTGGCCATGGAGACCAAGAGGTCTCCAGATGTGGAGACACCAACCAGCAGGGCCCAGAACCGCCAGCACACGTCGTCTATGGGCCCTGCTACAACAGCCCTGGAATCCCAAGCTCTAAATGACACCGTGCCACAGCACGGAGCAAAGAGTAAACCTTCCCTGAAAAGTTATACCCTGATTCTTCCCTCACATTTTCCGGAGGAGAGGCCCATGAGAAAGGCAGCAACATCCAGGCCTACTCTCTTCACAACCTGACACGTCCGAGCTCCAGCTGTAGCACAAAGAGCTGTCAGATCCCCCATCTCTGCTACTGATGCTGTTCACTCACTTCTTAGGGAACCCAGGCGTCCTGAAGCCCTTGGAAAACAAGGGCAACACAAACGAAAGCGTTTTCTTTCACTTTGCAGCATCTGTGTTCAGTTTCGAGGTAAAATTAGAGATCAATTCTGCTGCAGGTCTTACGCTTGTACCAGATAGGGTGCAAGAGCTCAGCGGGAGCTGCAGGGAACATCCCGAGGGTTTGCACTTTACCAGCCTGGGATGAGGTAAGGCAAGCACTGCAGCAAAATCCAGTGACCACTGTAATGAAATAGCACAGAGCGAGCAGCCTCAGCGTTTACAGCTTTATATAGATTTGGAAGGAAGTGTGCGTTGCTCAAAACAATTCAGAGAGAAAGTTCTTTTTTCTTTAAAAGGAGTACCTTTTAAAAAGACTGCTTTGCTTAAAATTCACAGAAAGAAAAAAATGAAGCCATGGCAGAGTTTAGCTCCTGCAGCTTTGTGATAAAGCAAACAAATCTTCAAGAGAATATAAATCTCTTTACAGGTTCACGGAGAACATGAAGTTGGTGGAGGAAACTGGCAATTGTTTACTGAAAAAAAAAAAAAAATTGCTTGGAAAAAAACAAAGATGACAGCGTGTGATGATAATATGAAAAGCAAAAAAAAAAAAGAATATCTAAGATTAAGCGCATTTACTTTCAAATAAATACATGCACACACAGGCACGCTTACATCCTCCTTTCTCCCCCCATATGTGACTAGCGTTTTCTGAGAGCCGCTTCAAGGCATTTCCCAAATTCCCTGTCACGGCCTGGCCGTCCCCGCCGTGACAGGCGGCTGCGCCCAAGCGCTGTCAAGCACCGATGCCGCCGTCGCGGTGGCTGCGGAAGGCGCTGCTGCCACCGAGCCGCTCGCGGCCGCTCCTCCCATCACGCGTGGGTCACCGGAGGAGCCCGCGCGCCCTCCAGCCCCCGTGCAGCCTCCGCGCCCTTCTGCGGCAGCCGCCCGAGCGCCATCCTGGGAGCAGCCGCCGAGCCCGCGCGCGCAGCTCGAGGCGGCCCCGCGACTGGAAAAGCGATGGGTGACATTGGAGTTTTCCTTTCCGCATGGAGATGGATTTTACTTAGGGGGAAGACAAGGACAAGTGCAGGGTCCTGCACCTGGGGAGGAATAACCCCAGCCACCAGTACAGATTAGGGCTCGACCTGCTGGAGAGCAGCTTTGCAGAGAGGGGCCTGGGAGTCCTGGTTGACACCAAGTTAGCCATGAGTCAGCAGTGCCCTCGTGGCCAAGAAGGCCAATGGGATCCATCAGGAGGAGCGTTGGCAGCAGCTCAAGGGAGGGATCCTGCCCCTCTGCTCAGCTCTGGTGAGGCCGCACCTGGAGTATTGGGGGCAGTTCTGGGCTCCCCAGGACAAGAGGGACATGGAGCTCCTAGAGAGGGTCCAGTGGAGAGCGACAAAGATGATTAAGGGACTGGAACATCTCTCATATGAGGAGAGACTGAGTTGGGCCTGTTTAGCCTGGAGAAGGCTGAGAGGGGATCTGATTAATATATATAAGCACATGAAGGGGGAATGTAGGGAGGAAGGGCCCAAGCGCTTCTCAGTGGTGGCCAGTGACAGGACAAGGGGCAATGAGTGTAAGTTGCAACACAGGCAGTTCCATCTGCATGTGAGGAAGAACTTCTTCACTGTGAGGGTGCCAGAGCCCTGGCACAGGCTGCCCAGGGAGGCTGTGGAGTCTCCTTCTCTGGAGATCTTCCAAACCTGCCTGGATGCCACCCTGTGCCCCGTGCTCTGGGTGTCCCTGCTGGAGCAGGGGGGTTGGTTTAGATGATCCCCAGAGATCCCTTCCAACCTCAACCATTCTGTGATTCTGTGACTGCCATGGGTTGATGTTTTAGAAAAAAGAATCACAGAGTATTGCAGATTATTTGCTAGGGCAGGAAATACAGCGGGATCTGGAATTGCAGATAGCGCTGTAGAGACGTTTGCTTACCTGCTAAAGGGAGAAGAAAGCAGGACTGGATAGCAGATAGTGAAGACTCCGCGGCACGTTCCCGAGAGTCACAGGAAAATTGTGACGAGCGATATTATTTGGTTCAAAAATTCAGCCACTTGCAAAAAAGATAGAAATAAAAACCAAAAAGGGCAGCTCTGCAAGAGAAGAAGAAGAAGTAGCATTGATTGCACAGGCTGCTAACATAGGAACTGCCTCTCAAGAGCGCACTAATAACCTCATACCCAGCACCCACAGAAGGGAAAATATGTGAATTCATTTTCTTTTAATTAATTTTAATTGAATTTAATTAATTTGAATCGTCTTGCACTTTTTTTTTTTTTTTTTTGCAAACTTCTGTTTTCCTCAGCAGGGACTGACTGACACCAGCATTAAGAGCGATGCTTATCACTAGCACAGCTGATGCTTCCCATTAGCACAACAGTTGTGCTTCCCAAAACCAAAGGGGTGACAGAGTCTGAAATACGCTGCATGTGGTGGTCACCTTTGAAGAGGAACCGTTCAATGTGACCTGAAAAATCTTAACAGTGTCATTTAGAAACACAGGAAATTCTTGCTTTAGGCCTGCAGATGGCGGTGCCAATATCACTGCCCGGACCTGAACTGCCTCCCTGAGATGACTGTGAACACACCAATCCCAAACTGGGTATTTTGGTGTTGAACAGAGTTTATTATAATGCCTAACATTGAAAAAAAAAAAACAGAATTTAAAGGTTTAGTTTAATTTTAATCACTGTTTAATAGATAGGATAAAGGATAGCTTTGCAGTGCGTACCTAGAGATACATTCACACACACGTGCATTCTCCGTGTGCTTCATCAGGGCTTTCCGCCTGCTTTGAGGAACTGAGCTGCATGCTGCTACCGTTTACTTGTGCCAAAATCAGAGACATTGGCTGCCGTAGCAGTTTTGTGCTATGCTGGACTGAAGCAAGCTAAAGAGCACAGACACGGGCAGCTCCGGAGGCAGCTCAGAGAATGGGAGAAGGCATCTCCAGCACGGGACGGCGGCGGCACCGCGGAGCGACACTCCTGTGGGGCAAGGCAGGGATGGCGACCTCTCCGGCTGCAAAGATGCAGATGGAAGGCGACACACGAACGTGCTTCCAGCGAGGGATGTCTCGTGCTCTACGTGTCCCTGCCTGAGCAAGGGGGGTTGGATAAAAGCATTTCTACATGTCCCTTCCAACCTCGACTATTCCGTGAGCCTGTGAAAGGCCCCATTGAGAGTCCTCCAGGCTGCCTTTGGCCCATGGTACTTTGATCAACTGAGGAAATAAACATCCCAGCGGCAAAGCAGTCTGTATGGAGCAGTCTGCACGGCCCTGTGCAGGAGAAGCCGCTCCAGAATCCACACAGCCTGTTGTACCCACGCCTGGACACCGTGCTGCCAGCACGTACCGCACCATGGTGTGAATTCTGGGGCTGTTTTGCAGCTTTCTCGGGCTAGTTACATCTGCCTCTACCTTAGCGCGGGCGAAGCAGCAACACAAATCTCGGAGGGGAACCCCTGCGCTTCACAGATCACTATGAATAACTCAAAACCCTTGTGTAAATGGAACCAGCTCTTTGAAGCTTTGAGACCCGAGACCCTCTGGCCAACACGGAAAAGAAACAGGGCTCCAGGGACTCTGGGGCCCCGAGCTGCCGGAGCTGCTGTTAATCCCCATTGAGCTGGAACTGCTGCAGGCCCCAGGGCAGGGTGGTTTCCAGGCACATTGGGCACTGAGGGCAAAGGAGGAAAAGGTAACAGCCGGCTCCTTAATTCTGCTTTAAAGAGCAGGTATTTGCAATTTGCTCACATCCAAAATGCTTGTCCTGGGCAGAGAGGCGAGAGGTCCAAGCAGTAGCGAGGACTCAAGAACACGTGCTGTAAGGCAGAATCAGGCACCACAGCTGCGTTACAAGGAACACAGTCAAATAAAGGCCCAAATAACAGGACTTGGAAGTTAACTCAGCTGCGAAGCTCATTTTCTCATACAACATGAGCTTCTCAGGTGAGGCAGCACCAGATCCTGCCCAGGACTGACCCCTGGCCCTGCTGCAAACCAGCGTTTTGGCTGCACGGCCACGAGCAGGTGCCAAAAAAGCTCTTTGGTCTCAGCAGGTGCTGTGCACAAAGGTGCAAGCCCAGGCCCACCCAGCAAGGGGATGAATTCCCATGAATTCTCGCTACAGGAACGGAAAGGAAAACTCCTGCTGACTTTTCCTGACTTTACCTCAAGCAACCAATACCATTATCTGTGATGCTGGCTTTTCTAAGATGATTATTTTTTATTTTATTTTATTTTATTTTGCTGACAATCAGTTTCCAGCCCATGTATCTATCTCTTCTTTTCTGCTGCAACAGTGGTTCTTAATCTACTTTTATATCTTTCTGGACATAACTTGGAAGATGAAAATCTAAAGGGAAGAATTTCTCCTTGACATTCTCGTTTTTCCACTTTCAGAAGCAGCCATACGAAAAGAAAACTGAGAAAGCTCCGCATTCAAATGTCTCAAATTTCACTCCACAAGAGCAACAAAAAACCAGAACACGCAGAATAATTAAGGAGGAACCTTTAGGAGCAAGTAACAGGATTCACCAAAACGCCTTCCCTGTTATCTTAGATTTCGACTTTCTCAACACTGAGAACCCTAGTAATTCCAACTCAGATTTTAAACCTCTTTCACTCTTTGCTTCCTGTGGTCTGAGTCTTAAACATAAAAACTGGCTGATACCATGGACAAGCCAAGAAGGCGGCTGAGTGACTTCTGAATTCGATTTTATAGCTACCTTTTATAGCCAAGGTGGGAACAGTCCCTTTTCCGGACACTCGCTCACCTGCATCCTGACCAGTGTAAAACATGTTTTACAAGGGAGGACTGCTACCGCATGAAAAAATATTCCTCAAGTTCAAAAATGTCTTTGGAGACTGAGGTTTCTCAAAACTTTTTGTACTGCCCTGGCTGTGCTTTCAGGGAAAATGACAGAAAAACATTCAACAATTTCATCAGGAAAAGGCTGGAAAATCCTATTCCCAACGTGCATCGTTTTTATCTCAATGCGAATGTAAGATACCAGTGCCTAGGTTTTATAGGCATACCATGTGCAGAATCAACATTAGAGTCAACATCCCACTGTGATTTTAATAAAACATTAAAGCTTCAAATAACTCATGGCAAAGAGTTTCTGGATGGGTGAATGCAGTGTAAATAAACATTAGAAGTTCCCTTTGAACTTTCCTCGAGCAACTTCAGGAAGAAACAGAGAGGCCTTTTCTCGGGTTCTACTAAAGCCACTCCATCTCGCGCATTTTTAGCCAATTTGCCATGAATTTTTGAAGGGTTCTTACTGGGGAAAGATGCAGCTGAAGGTAAACAAGAGGGTGTTTTTGAAGCATTTCACTTGAGCACCTGCTGGGTCGTCTTTGCTGGCTCAGTCATTTCAGCTGGCTGAGTGACAGGGACTGCCAACTGATCCATCCCTATTTGAAAACGGAGCCAATTCCCACAGCAAATTTCTTCACCTTTAGTGAAGCTGTGGGTGGTTACACTGATTTACCTTCAGCTCCACCAACCCGGCAGATTAAGGTGGAAGCAGCAGCTGGGGACAGCAACTCTAAGTTCTCCAGTTGCTTCTACTGAACTAACTACACATGAGACAGCAGCTATCTGAAAAAAAGATGAGAAAACATAAGGGGAAGACGATATAAAGAGACCTTCCGACTGCAGCTGTAGTAAGGATGATATCCCAGGAGAGCAGAGTGTAAAACACCCATGTGGGAACATCACCTGGATGTGTTACCTCTCACTTGGCCAAGTTTGGCGAGACACAAATCCAGGGCTTGGAATTACCAGACAAAAGCCAGCAGGTTTCTGGCTCCATCAATCTTCCGTCACCAAAACCAGCCATTGGGAGATGGGATCCAAGTCTCAGGGAGATGGAATCTCCCCACGAGCACCGCGCCAGGCCACGGCTGCTCCGCCTCACATGCCTGCAAGGCAAACACCTTGGAATTGAGAACCTTCCTTTTACCCACCTTCAAAGCAGGGACCTGCCTTCTACCCAGCAGAGCAACAAGGTGAACAAGCACCTTCCTGGGAAACAAGCTTGTCCCAGGGGCATCGTAATGCAGCATCCCCATCTTAATGGGGAAATGCAGCAAAAACTTGGCACTGGCAGAGCACAAGTTGGTGATAACCAAAGAAAAAGTGCGGGTATCCAGGCCCTCTGTGAAGCTGGGCAGAACTGCCCATAACAGTTGCTGGCCCATGGTTTAACGGCAGGTCTACCTGGCACCTTTTCTCTCACTGTGTCCTAGTTTGCATGGTGGCATGGTGGCTGTGGGTATAGTGCTTATAAGGAAGGGGGGGAGAGGCTTTTGCCAGGGCTGCAGTATTTCCACCACATCATCAGCTATTCCACTCATGCCACAGCAACAAAGAAAAAGGAAAGAAGGAAAATGAAAAGGAATGGGAGGAAAAAAGTGAAGCAGAAAGGAGGTTTTGACCAGCCAGCTCTGCTAACACTCAGCCCTGGAGAGCAAAGACCAGAGGAGAGGAGCCGTAAAGTCGCCCGCGAGGTCGGAGGTGCGGGTGCAATCCGCCTTCCAGCGGGATCACGACGACCCTTCGCGAGCAGCAATGGATTCATCCCTGCTCCATCTGCTCCACCCTGAGCAAGCAGCGGCAGCGCTCGGGACAGCGACGCTGGGAAGGCCTGGAAAGCTCAGCGGGCGAAGAGGAGGCAGCGCAGAAAAGGGATCTGTGTCCCCAAGGACTTGGCACCGCTCCGGGGACCGCACCAGCCTCCGGAGAGTTTCTGAGACCTCCCCGAGGTCTAGGAGGGTAACTGCACCTCAATAGGAGTTAACTTAACAAGCCCGTTCTGATCCGATTTTTAGGGAAGACACCTACAGAATCTCCTAAAGGAGCCGCATCTAGGGGTTTTGGATTACTGCTCGCTTTCTGCGTTGCTCTCAACACCGCTCAAAAGCTCACAGGGGTAGGTGCTGTAGGGAGGCAGTGCAAACAAAACTGTTAACAATAGGCAGGAAGAGCAGCACCCGCTCCCTCTGGATGCGTCCCAGGCACAACCATCCATGGGGTAAGAAAAGGGCAGCAGAAGAGGCAAATGCTAAAGACTAAAGCTAAAACCCAGCCCACATCCCCTCACAGCAGCAAGCCACGCAGCCCCAAAACAAAGCAGAAAATTCCACACTGCTTCCCTGCATTTTCAAATGGCACCGGAGGAAAAAAGGCTTTTATAAGAGGCCACAAAAGAGCAGCAGATTCCATTTGTTTCACACTGAGCCCGGCTCGACTCTGAATACTGAGCACCTCACACAACCAGCGGTAACACAGCGGCCCCCAAGGAAAGCTGGTCTGGGAAGCTGCCCTTCCTTAGGGTAAATGCAACATTTTTACACACACACACACACACACACACACATATATATATATGTATATAAGGTAATCACACCAGAAATGTCTTAGCTTGGCTGGTACATTCATGAGATGATGCCTGGCAGGTTGCATCTACCAAAAGGCACATCAAGCCAGACACACTCTAGAAACTTAATTTCTGCTATTATAAAGATGCTTAAGGAAGTGAAAAAATACACAAGCAAAACCAGATCTCAAATCTAAGTAAATGCATGGGAAACTCTACTACCACCAAAATACTTGTTTGTTCGTTTGTTTGTTTTACAATGCTCAGTGGAGAGCTGAAATATTTTGCCACCTTCCAAAGGTGATCAACGAGGGAGCAGGATTTGGCCAAAAGCTAATGGTTTTGATAAGGAAAGAGAGTCAGGAGTCCCTCTTGCCTTGCATGGTTTGCTGTGGTCATGGCGACTTACAGGCTGACCTGGATCTCAATTGTTTTATATATATATATATATATAAATATACATATATATATGTGTTTTTATATATATATATATATATATATATAAAAGAGAGAGAAAGAAGGGCATGAGGGAAAAAAAAAACAAACCAAAAAGAAGCCCAAAAAAGCCACAAGGTTTTGTCACCTCTGCAGATCTCAGGGCCAACGAGGAACCCGTCTGGTTTGACCGCTCGTGCAGGAAACGAAACATCCTCTCTCCCTGGGTTACGCACAAGGCCTCCCTTTACTTTTAGCCGTGCTTTACCTTTACATTTAGTGGGGGTTTTCTTCTCCCCTCTCCTATCCCTGCTGTGCCAAACCAAAGCCAAGCAAGCAAAGAAGGTGGTGAGAGGGGCTCGCTTGGCCAGGGCATCCATGGGCCCCTTCACTTGAAGGCAAGGCAAACAAAAGCCAGGGCGAGCACAACATTTCTGCCCAGCCCCCAGATGAAACTTTAAGCTTTATGCTTGCCTAAGTTCCTTACAGCTTTTAGCATCCCTAGGGCATTAAACCTCCTTTGCTATCAGTGCTGCTCAGTTCTAAATTGTCCTCGCTACCCTGGACACTTAATTCCAAAGGCTGCAGAAGTGTCAGCGGAGAGGCTGGAGGGTTCTGGAGAAGGGAGCAGCTAAGGAGATAGCCCCCTGCCCTCCAATTTAGTGATTATTTAGTGATAAAAAGGAAAGTGTTAACTGTGCAGGGGCTGCAGTCGGGTTTGGGCTGCTGTGGGACCTAGCACGGGACGGGCTTCGTTCCTGAGCCCTGGGCTTTGGAGACGCAATAAATCAGAGCACCAATAAACTGCAGGCACTAAGGCAGAGAAACGAGGGACTAGGAGCACTGGTTAAAATAAGCAGGACTGAGGCTACCAGAATTAGCAGCCGCAGCGTTTTCCTCTAGTGCTGCAAAATAGTTACAAGATGCAGACGGGACTAAAACTCAAATACCGAGTTTTATGCTTGAGAGAAAATGCTTGGGTATGCAGCAGTGCATCCTCCATGTTTGGAGCTTGGTCCCTAAAAATAGTAATAACTTTGAAAGGGTAAAAGAAAGAGGAATAAGGCAGTTACTACATAGCCTTATGCAATCATAACCCTCACACCTTGTCCGTGGCCATTCCTCGACTGAGATCTTCAGGCAAACGCTGAGAAACAGCAGGGCAGGAACAAGGGCCCCAAGGTGCTACAGAAGAGGGGGAAGTCATCTCCCAGCCTTGTTAATATCCCGCATCCTGTCTGTTCAGCTTCACACAGACGAGCCCCACTGTCCCAGGAAACCCTTAACAATGATGAGCAAACAAAAGCCACACGGAATAAAAAGGTAACTCGACTCCCAGGGGAATAACACATTGGAGACTCCATTTGGGAAGCAAGCTGGAATGCCAAATTTGATGCAGACACGCGACTCTCACAAGCTTGGGCCTAAAACTCTGTCTCCTTATCTGAACTTCCCAGGCTTCTCAGTTACCCAAAACTGGCCTGGCGTTTTCAGAGCACAGGCTCTCTCTCCAAATTTCCAATATTTTCTATCCTCAGGGATGCCAGGATTACCACAAGAATGTCTTTTTCCTGCCACCTCCAATTGGACCGAGTCAGGCCTTCCTGATATGATACATAAATTGGGAATGATGCTTTGCTTCGTTATCCCAAGCCAAGCCTAGCCAAGCCAAGCCACTGATTTAGTCTGATTGATAACCAACTGCCCGGGGGCCTCAGAGGGGAAAGCAGGGGCAAGAGATCAACCACTTCTCTGGCATTTCTTTAAATGGGGCCCTATGCAGTTAATCAAGGGAAGAGACGTAGCCCTGTATTCTGCCAAGACTGAACCTGGAAGGGATATTTCATAGAATGAATAATTAATATAACAGTAAGAAGAAAACCAACAGTATTTGGCTCATGCAGGGGATGAACAAGAACCTCCAAGTTGGCTTAACACCCTTCCTGGAAGAAAGTTCAGCTTTCCTAATGTTCTCATTCCCTTTGAAATTGAGACAAAAAAAAAAAAAATTAATAGTTCCTTTTCTTTCTACTTTGGATGGCCAATAAAGCAAAAGCAACAGCTACAAGTTACTAGATGAGGAACTTTTGGACTTAAGTTGCTCTTAATGAAAGAAGGGTCATTCTTAAATGGCTGCTGTAAATTTTTGCCCTGTTTTTCCCGCCTGACCTCTGTGAAACCTCTCAAGCTGGAGACAGTCAAACAATCTCCCATTTTTACAGCAGTCACTATGAGTCAGAATTAAAATATCCCTATCCAGCAACAACACAGCATCTTGGAACATTTATAACTCCACCTGTTCTGCAAGAAGCGCATGTCTAATGTATATAAACCAGTCCAGGACATGACAACCAAAAGATTGGGCAGGAAAGGCATCAAACTGCCTGAGGAGGCACCTCCTAAGACTGGCGGGCTATTCAGCTGCCTCCTTAAGGAGGCTTTTCTTGAACTGACCCACTTTGCCCCTAGGGAAGGAAACTGGAGAATAAGGAGTGTGCAGTAACATTCTCCTGCTCACTCCCTCTGAGAACGAGCTGCAACTTCTGCATCTTTTTATAATCCGCAACAAAAAGACAAATCCCACCTTAATCCCCCAATTACATCAAGCATAAAACTCATGACATCTTAGGCTGAAAAAATCCCGGAATTGGCCTGAAGCAGCAGTCGGAGTGTCGCTGACTCCGGGGCATCCCGGATCACGGCCATCCGCCTTTCTAACTGCGCGCTGCCTACAACTCCGGGATAGCTCCGCTCCCCTTGGAAGCTCCTCTCACATTTCGGCAAGTACATGATGCTCTGTCTATTTCTGTGGCTAACGGCTGCGACTTGAAGCAGGAAAATGCCCCGAGCCCTTGACTTTATCCATTTTCCTTAGGAGGAGCCCTGTAGATGGGACCAAGGATACAAGATCGCAGTACCCTAATGCAGCCCTGGGGGCTGTTGCTCAGCGGCTGGCCCTGCAGAACATTTCCCAGCCTTCTGCAAACTGTACTTAAAAAAGGCAACAACATTCTTGCCTTGGCAGATTAATTTAACAGGATTGGCCATTCCCTCAAGAAGCTTCTCTGATGCTCCAGCCACATTCTCATTTGGAGCCCTCTAAGTCTGGGTAGACCCCCTCAGTAAGGCCTAAATCCCCCTTTCGAGTGTCCGCTTCTGAAACGGTTGGTGTCACAGCCTCCATCCAGCCACCTCTCAAGACCTAAACACATTGAGCAGCTTTAAATCATTCTTCACAAATCAGCCCTTCTGGAATCAGCCCCCTGCTCAGCGCTGCTGCTCTTCTCCTGCCACCCTTCCGAAAGGAAGGCGCCCTGCACGTGATGCAGGGAGCCAGATGCACCCACAATATTATTCTTTCATTCGTTATCACAATACGATGGACAACTGAATCGCCCTACGCCGCTGCTTCCCTGCAACAACCCGGTCCGTTTACGGGCCCTCCGTTTCGTTCAGTCTCGCAGCCCTCTACTCTTTCACTCCCAGTTGGCAATTTAACCCGTTGTTGGCTTTATTTTCCTATTTCCACCCTGTGGTGGCTGCAGAGCCTTCCACACTGTTGATCTGCCTGCACGGGGCAGGCGGAGGACACCCAAGTTTTGCACGTGAAGAGGGAAGACCAGCAGGGCTCTCCTAAAGCCCCTCCTGTTGGCCCTGGTTGCCATCACGTCGGCCTTGGCACCATTCCTGCAGGAAGCACAAACTGGGTTTATTCCTACACGGGAACCGGGGGGAAACGGAGCTCAGCCCAGGCCCCACAAAGAAATACAGTGACGGGCAGGAAGGGATTTTACAGTTCCTGCGAGTGCCCCTGCAGTTACAGGGCAACGTGACAGAACGTAAGCACCTCTCAAGTGGAAACAGCCCCCAATAAAATTGACGTCTTCATTTTCTTTGCACTCGTCTCGGTGTCAAAGTCGCCTTTAAGCAGATCTGTAATTATTACGGATAACATTTTTAAACGCCACTGTCCGCGCGAGGGAATGCCCGGGATCATTATGTGACATTTTCTCATGTAGCTGTCGGGTTTCATTTAGCATTCGGCGCTGTTCCTACAGTTTGGCTTGCCTGAAAATTTTAAATGCAAATGTGTTTGCAGGGTGGCATCAAGGAACGCCAGCAGAATTCTACCTTACAACACGGCTCCTCACTCGGCTTCATTTCTGCCGTTCTCCTCCCGCCCATAAACACACATTTTGCAGCTATTAAAAATGCTTAGGCAGGAAAACCTTTACTTACTATTTTTCCCATTAAAAGACCTTGGCCTTTCTGCTTGAAGAGACTGAAAGCACAGCTCAAGCAATGCTTTAAAATCTACGGCTTAAAACTGAAACAAAATTCTTGAATGGGCAACCCGTTTCTTGAACAGAAATTAATAACAGCCCTTAATCCAGACAATCTTCACCTGGTGTTTTCCTTCTTGGAAGGGGTGGGTAATCACGGCTTTCTCCATGCCCCCACCTTCTCATTCTTACCCTCTGGAGGTGGAGGCTGAGGAAACACCCCAGCGAGGACGGGCTGCTCCGGGAGTGCTCGTCATTCCCAGCCCTTTGTGCTCAGAGCCAATGAGCCCTAATGCAGGCGGATAATAACCAGGTCCCCCAGGGCAGCAGATCCTAAAGACACAGGAGCTACAGGAGAGGCACCTTAATCCGGTGATGCTTTTACAGCAGCAGCAGCAGCGCCTCAAACACGGGTGCACGACGGGACGCGGCCCCAAGGACTTGCCCCCTGGTGCAACCACACGTTCCTCCCCGCGTGGGGGACCAACCACTCGTGCAAATCTGGGCACGACTTCAGCCCAGTTCATCAGCTGGAGGGGCACGAGAGCGGAGTATGCGCCACAAATTGTCCTCTCACTGTTGCAGAGCAAAGAAAAGCCTCTATCTTCTCTGCTGAGAACATCTTTCTTGCTTTGCATTTGCGGTTTCTGATCAAACACATATGCTAGAATGATGTTGCAGAGGCAAAGAAGGAAGTAGGCCAGAACATCAGCTGATGTGAATTGTCAGAGCCTTCAAATTTCCCTCCCTCTACCTTGTTTCAGTTAATCTCCTTTATAAAAAAATTAACACTACTGTTGAAACAGGAAGCACTATTTTTCACCCGTTACCTACTATTTCTGCCCAAAGATTAAGTGCCGTTTACATTTCTATTACAGATTAAGCTTTTCTCCACGTGCCTTTAAGGAGCAGTGCATTAAACCTGGGGGCTTTTACATCAAAAAAGAAAAGGAAAAAAAAAAAAGAAAACCACAGTTTTGGGGGGAATTCTTGCTAACACTTGCAGTGTCTTTCCTCGCAGCTGCACCAGGAGCAAATCTTAACTCTGTGTTTCTTCCAGAGGCTTCCCCTAACCAGATCATTAACAAGAGCAGGAAGGACAAGCAGCAAGGCATCAAGTCTTTCAATCAGTCACATAAATATGAGATCCCTGCCAATATACAACTCATAGTAAGCAAAACACTAACAGACCACCATGGAAAATCCGCCAGCATCCAGCCAACTGCTGGAGCTGCATTTGAGACCTGCTGCTCTTCGGCTAGGGGAGAACCCACGGAAGAAGGACAGGTTCACGAGGCAGCACCACCCTTTCACGTCCAACTCGGCACAAAGGGATATTCCCATCTATATTTGGCCTAACTGGAGCCACTCCACTTATTTAAATTACAAGAATACTGCTCAATAAACACCTAATAGTCCCGTTGCTCCTCATAACTGACAGATGTGTGAGACGCAAGTTTTCTCTCCCTTCCCCGCCTCACCTGATGCTTCATGGAAGTGAGGCATCAACTCCAAACATTTCGAGCTTTTCCAAGACCGACATGCCGGTCAACGCCAAAAGGGGCTGCTTGCTGCCATTTAAAACGGAAACGTTTGAAGTTCAAATAACGTATAAGTCGCGTTTAAAGGCTGAAGATTCCGACCGCTGGAAAAGCCGCACGGCTTCCTCTGCCTCCCCAGCACCAGCACCCTGGCCGCCGTCCAAGCCAACGCGCACCCGCGGGAGCCAAGGCACCGGAGCCCTGGGCGCGAGCGCCCGTGCACACCCTGGTGCCTCCTGCGCAAGGCGATGATGGGTTTCGGCAGCGAAAGATGCAAAAGCATTAAAAAGGGGGGAAAAAAAAGAGACAAAAAAAAAAAAAAAA